>NC_092414.1:45115397-45306759 GCF_040894005.1 Engystomops pustulosus | reverse complement strand
AAAAGAGCTAAGATCGTGATTGTCTCTGTTGCTGAATGAGCTAGGACGCTATTCAACTCTAATCTAAGAGAGACTCACTAACTGCATGTAGGAACACCGTTACTTTGTCTCCTAACTCATTTTCTAACAAGACAACCTCAATGATAAGACGCACACTGTTTTCAATGCATTTCTTGCTAAAAGAGCTAAGATCGTGATTGTCTCTGTTGCTGAATGAGCTAGGACGCTATCAACTCTAATCTTAGAAAGACTCAGCTAACTTCATGTAGGAACAACGTTACTTTGTCTCCTAACTCATTTTCCTAACCAGACAACCTCAATGATAAGACGCACACTGTTTTCAATGCATTTCTTGGTAAAAAGAGCTAAGATCGTGATTGTCTCTGTTGCTGAATGAGCTAGGACGCTATTCAACTCTAATCTAAGAGAGACTCACTTACTTCATGTAGGAACACCGTTACTTTGTCTCCTAACTCATTTTCCTAACCAAGACAACCTCAATGATAAGACGCACACTGTTTTCAATGCATTTCTTGCTAAAAGAGCTAAGATCGTGATTGTCTCTGTTGCTGAATGAGCTAGGACGCTATTCAACTCTAATCTAAGAGAGACTCACTAACTTCATGAAGGAACACCGTTACTTTGTCTCCTAACTCATTTTCCTAACCAGACCAACCTCAATGATAAGACGCACACTGTTTTCAATGCATTTCTTGCTAAAAGAGCTAAGATCGTGATTGTCTCTGTTGCTGAATGAGCTAGGACGCTATTCAACTCTAATCTAGGAGAGACTCACTAACTTCATGTAGGAACACCGTTACTTTGTCTCCTAACTCATTTTCCTAACAAGACAACCTCAATGATAAGACGCACACTGTTTTCAATGCATTTCTTGCTAAAAGAGCTAAGATCGTGATTGTCTCTGTTGCTGAATGAGCTAGGACGCTATTCAACTCTAATCTAAGAGAGACTCACTAACTTCATGTAGGAACACCGTTACTTTGTCTCCTAACTCATTTTCCTAACCAGACAACCTCAATGATAAGACGCACACTGTTTTCAATGCATTTCTTGCTAAAAGAGCTAAGATCGTGATTGTCTCTGTTGCTGAATGAGCTAGGACGCTATTCAACTCTAATCTAAGAGAGACTCACTAACTTCATGTAGGAACACCGTTACTTTGTCTCCTAACTCATTTTCCTAACCAGACAACCTCAATGATAAGACGCACACTGTTTTCAATGCATTTCTTGCTAAAAGAGCTAAGATCGTGATTGTCTCTGTTGCTGAATGAGCTAGGACGCTATTCAACTCTAATCTAAGGAGAGACTCACTAACTTCATGAAGGAACACCGTTACTTTGTCTCCTAACTCATTTTCCTAACCAGACAACCTCAATGATAAGACGCACACTGTTTTCAATGCATTTCTTGCTAAAAGAGCTAAGATCGTGATTGTCTCTGTTGCTGAATGAGCTAGGACGCTATTCAACTCTAATCTAGGAGAGACTCACTAACTTCATGTAGGAACACCGTTACTTTGTCTCCTAACTCATTTTCCTAACAAGACAACCTCAATGATAAGACGCACACTGTTTTCAATGCATTTCTTGCTAAAAGAGCTAAGATCGTGATTGTCTCTGTTGCTGAATGAGCTAGGACGCTATCCAACTCTAATCTAAGAAAGACTCAGCTAACTTCATGTAGGAACACCGTTACTTTGTCTCCTAACTCATTTTCCTAACAGACAACCTCAATGATAAGACGCACACTGTTTTCAATGCATTTCTTGGCTAAAAGAGCTAAGATCGTGATTGTCTCTGTTGCTGAATGAGCTAGGACGCTATTCAACTCTAATCTAGGAGAGACTCACTTACTTCATGTAGGAACACCGTTACTTTGTCTCCTAACTCATTTTCCTAACAGACAACCTCAATGATAAGACGCACACTGTTTTCAATGCATTTCTTGCTAAAAGAGCTAAGATCGTGATTGTCTCTGTTGCTGAATGAGCTAGGACGCTATCCAACTCTAATCTAAGAGAGACTCACTAACTTCATGTAGGAACACCGTTACTTTGTCTCCTAACTCATTTTCCTAACCAGACAACCTCAATGATAAGACGCACACTGTTTTCAACGCATTTCTTGGTAAAAGAGCTAAGATCGTGATTGTCTCTGTTGCTGAATGAGCTAGGACGCTATTCAACTCTAATCTAGAAGAGACTCACTTACTTCATGTAGGAACACCGTTACTTTGTCTCCTAACTCATTTTCCTAACCAGACAACCTCAATGATAAGAGCACACTGTTTTCAATGCATTTCTTGCTAAAAGAGCTAAGATCGTGATTGTCTCTGTTGCTGAATGAGCTAGGACGCTATTCAACTCTAATCTAGGAGAGACTCACTAACTTCATGTAGGAACACCATTACTTTGTCTCCTTATTCATTTTCCTAACAAGACAACCTCAATGATAAGACGCACACTGTTTTCAATGCATTTCTTGCTAAAAGGGCTAAGATCGTGATTGTCTCTGTTGCTGAATGAGCTAGGACGCTATTCAACTCTAATCTAAGAGAGACTCACTAACTTCATGTAGGAACACCGTTACTTTGTCTCCTAACTCATTTTCCTAACAAGACAACCTCAATGATAAGACGCACACTGTTTTCAATGCATTTCTTGCTAAAAGAGCTAAGATCGTGATTGTCTCTGTTGCTGAATGAGCTAGGACGCTATTCAACTCTAATCTAAGAGGAGACTCACTAACTTCATGTAGGAACACCGTTACTATGTCTCCTAACTCATTTTCCTAACAAGACAACCTCAATGATAAGACGCACACTGTTTTCAATGCATTTCTTGCTAAAAGAGCTAAGATCGTGATTGTCTCTGTTGCTGAATGAGCTAGGACGCTATTCAACTCTAATCTAGGAGAGACTCACTAACTTCATGTAGGAACACCGTTACTTTGTCTCCTAACTCATTTCCTAACAAGACAACCTCAATGATAAGACGCACACTGTTTTTCAATGCATTTCTTGCTAAAAGAGCTAAGATTGTGATTGTCTCTGTTGCTGAATGAGCTAGGACGCTATTCAACTCTAATCTAGGAGAGACTCACTAACTTCATGTAGGAACACCGTTACTTTGGTCTCCTAACTCATTTTCCTAACAAGACAACCTCAATGATAAGACGCACACTGTTTTCAATGCATTTCTTGCTAAAAGAGCCCTAACTCATTTTCTAACAAGACAACCTCAATGATAAGACGCACACTGTTTTCAATGCATTTCTTGCTAAAAGAGCTAAGATTGTGATTGTCTCTGTTGCTGAATGAGCTAGGACGCTATTCAACTCTAATCTAGGAGAGACTCACTAACTTCATGTAGGAACACCGTTACTTTGTCTCCTAACTCATTTTCCTAACAAAACAACCTCAATGATAAGACGCACACTGTTTTCAATGCATTTCTTGCTAAAAGAGCTAAGATTGTGATTGTCTCTGTTGCTGAATGAGCTAGGACGCTATTCAACTCTAATCTAGGAGAGACTCACTAACTTCATGTAGGAACACCGTTACTTTGTCTCCTAACTCATTTTCCTAACAAAACAACCTCAATGATAAGACGCACACTGTTTTCAATGTATTTCTTGCTAAAAGAGCTAAGATCGTGATTGTCTCTGTTGCTGAATGAGCT
This sequence comes from Engystomops pustulosus, assembly GCF_040894005.1. Classification (NCBI taxonomy): domain Eukaryota; kingdom Metazoa; phylum Chordata; class Amphibia; order Anura; family Leptodactylidae; genus Engystomops; species Engystomops pustulosus. Next base: position 45,303,057 of record NC_092414.1, on the reverse strand, counting down.
AGGACGCTATTCAACTCTAATCTAAGAGAGACTCACTAACTTCATGTAGGAACACCGTTACTTTGTCTCCTAACTCATTTTCCTAACAAGACAACCTCAATGATAAGACGCACACTGTTTTCAATGCATTTCTTGGTAAAAGAGCTAAGATCGTGATTGTCTCTGTTGCTGAATGAGCTAGGACGCTATTCAACTCTAATCTAGGAGAGACTCACTAACTTCATGTAGGAACACCGTTACTTTGTCTCCTAACTCATTTTCCTAACAAGACAACCTCAATGATAAGACGCACACTGTTTTCAATGCATTTCTTGGTAAAGAGCTAAGATTGTGATTGTCTCTGTTGCTGAATGAGCTAGGACGCTATTCAACTCTAATCTAAGAGAGACTCACTAACTTCATGAAGGAACACCGTTACTTTGTCTCCTAACTCATTTTCCTAACCAGACCACCTCAATGATAAGACGCACACTGTTTTCAATGCATTTCTTGCTAAAAGAGCTAAGATCGTGATTGTCTCTGTTGCTGAATGAGCTAGGACGCTATTCAACTCTAATCTAGGAGAGACTCACTAACTTCATGTAGGAACACCGTTACTTTGTCTCCTAACTCATTTTCCTAACAAGACAACCTCAATGATAAGACGCACACTGTTTTCAATGCATTTCTTGCTAAAAGAGCTAAGATCGTGATTGTCTCTGTTGCTGAATGAGCTAGGACGCTATTCAACTCTAATCTAAGAGAGACTCACTAACTTCATGTAGGAACACCGTTACTTTGTCTCCTAACTCATTTTCCTAACCAGACAACCTCAATGATAAGACGCACACTGTTTTCAACGCATTTCTTGGTAAAAGAGCTAAGATCGTGATTGTCTCTGTTGCTGAATGAGCTAGGACGCTATTCAACTCTAATCTAAGAGAGACTCACTAACTTCATGAAGGAACACCGTTACTTTGTCTCCTAACTCATTTTCCTAACCAGACAACCTCAATGATAAGACGCACACTGTTTTCAATGCATTTCTTACTAAAAGAGCTAAGATCGTGATTGTCTCTGTTGCTGAATGAGCTAGGACGCTATTCTACTCTAATCTAAGAGAGACTCACTAACTTCATGTAGGAACACCGTTACTTTGTCTCCTAACTCATTTTCCTAACAAGACAACCTCAATGATAAGACGCACACTGTTTTCAATGCATTTCTTGCTAAAAGAGCTAAGATCGTGATTGTCTCTGTTGCTGAATGAGCTAGGACGCTATTCAACTCTAATCTAGGAGAGACTCACTAACTTCATGTAGGAACACCGTTACTTTGTCTCCTAACTCATTTTCCTAACAAGACAACCTCAATGATAAGACGCACACTGTTTTCAATGCATTTCTTACTAAAAGAGCTAAGATCGTGATTGTCTCTGTTGCTAAATGAGCTAGGACGCTATTCATCTCTAATCTAAGAGAGACTCACTAACTTCATGTAGGAACACCGTTACTTTGTCTCCTAACTCATTTTCCTAACCAGACAACCTCAATGATAAGACGCACACTGTTTTCAACGCATTTCTTGGTAAAAGAGCTAAGATCGTGATTGTCTCTGTTGCTGAATGAGCTAGGACGCTATTCAACTCTAATCTAAGAGAGACTCACTAACTTCATGAAGGAACACCGTTACTTTGTCTCCTAACTCATTTTCCTAACCAGACAACCTCAATGATAAGACGCACACTGTTTTCAATGCATTTCTTACTAAAAGAGCTAAGATCGTGATTGTCTCTGTTGCTGAATGAGCTAGGACGCTATTCAACTCTAATCTAAGAGAGACTCACTAACTGCATGTAGGAACACCGTTACTTTGTCTCCTAACTCATTTTCCTAACAAGACAACCTCAATGATAAGACGCACACTGTTTTCAATGCATTTCTTGCTAAAAGAGCTAAGATCGTGATTGTCTCTGTTGCTGAATGAGCTAGGACGCTATCCAACTCTAATCTAAGAAAGACTCGCTAACTTCATGTAGGAACAACGTTACTTTGTCTCCTAACTCATTTTCCTAACCAGACAACCTCAATGATAAGACGCACACTGTTTTCAATGCATTTCTTGGTAAAAGAGCTAAGATCGTGATTGTCTCTGTTGCTGAATGAGCTAGGACGCTATTCAACTCTAATCTAGGAGAGACTCACTTACTTCATGTAGGAACACCGTTACTTTGTCTCCTAACTCATTTTCCTAACAAGACAACCTCAATGATAAGACGCACACTGTTTTCAATGCATTTCTTGCTAAAAGAGCTAAGATCGTGATTGTCTCTGTTGCTGAATGAGCTAGGACGCTATTCAACTCTAATCTAAGAGAGACTCACTAACTTCATGAAGGAACACCGTTACTTTGTCTCCTAACTCATTTTCCTAACCAGACCACCTCAATGATAAGACGCACACTGTTTTCAATGCATTTCTTACTAAAAGAGCTAAGATCGTGATTGTCTCTGTTGCTGAATGAGCTAGGACGCTATTCAACTCTAATCTAGGAGAGACTCACTAACTTCATGTAGGAACACCGTTACTTTGTCTCCTAACTCATTTTCCTAACAAGACAACCTCAATGATAAGACGCACACTGTTTTCAATGCATTTCTTGCTAAAAGAGCTAAGATTGTGATTGTCTCTGTTGCTGAATGAGCTAGGACGCTATTCAACTCTAATCTAGGAGAGACTCACTAACTTCATGTAGGAACACCGTTACTTTGTCTCCTAACTCATTTTCCTAACAAGACAACCTCAATGATAAGACGCACACTGTTTTCAATGCATTTCTTGCTAAAAGAGCTAAGATCGTGATTGTCTCTGTTGCTGAATGAGCTAGGACGCTATTCAACTCTAATCTAAGAGAGACTCACTAACTTCATGTAGGAACACCGTTACTTTGTCTCCTAACTCATTTTCCTAACCAGACAACCTCAATGATAAGACGCACACTGTTTTCAACGCATTTCTTGGTAAAAGAGCTAAGATCGTGATTGTCTCTGTTGCTGAATGAGCTAGGACGCTATTCAACTCTAATCTAAGAGAGACTCACTAACTTCATGAAGGAACACCGTTACTTTGTCTCCTAACTCATTTTCCTAACCAGACAACCTCAATGATAAGACGCACACTGTTTTCAATGCATTTCTTGCTAAAAGAGCTAAGATCGTGATTGTCTCTGTTGCTGAATGAGCTAGGACGCTATTCAACTCTAATCTAGGAGAGACTCACTAACTTCATGTAGGAACACCGTTACTTTGTCTCCTAACTCATTTTCCTAACAAGACAACCTCAATGATAAGACGCACACTGTTTTCAATGCATTTCTTACTAAAAGAGCTAAGATCGTGATTGTCTCTGTTGCTAAATGAGCTAGGACGCTATTCATCTCTAATCTAAGAGAGACTCACTAACTTCATGTAGGAACACCGTTACTTTGTCTCCTAACTCATTTTCCTAACCAGACAACCTCAATGATAAGACGCACACTGTTTTCAACGCATTTCTTGGTAAAAGAGCTAAGATCGTGATTGTCTCTGTTGCTGAATGAGCTAGGACGCTATTCAACTCTAATCTAAGAGAGACTCACTAACTTCATGAAGGAACACCGTTACTTTGTCTCCTAACTCATTTTCCTAACCAGACAACCTCAATGATAAGACGCACACTGTTTTCAATGCATTTCTTACTAAAAGAGCTAAGATCGTGATTGTCTCTGTTGCTGAATGAGCTAGGACGCTATTCAACTCTAATCTAAGAGAGACTCACTAACTGCATGTAGGAACACCGTTACTTTGTCTCCTAACTCATTTTCCTAACAAGACAACCTCAATGATAAGACGCACACTGTTTTCAATGCATTTCTTGCTAAAAGAGCTAAGATCGTGATTGTCTCTGTTGCTGAATGAGCTAGGACGCTATCCAACTCTAATCTAAGAAAGACTCGCTAACTTCATGTAGGAACACCGTTACTTTGTCTCCTAACTCATTTTCCTAACCAGACAACCTCAATGATAAGACGCACACTGTTTTCAATGCATTTCTTGGTAAAAGAGCTAAGATCGTGATTGTCTCTGTTGCTGAATGAGCTAGGACGCTATTCAACTCTAATCTAGGAGAGACTCACTTACTTCATGTAGGAACACCGTTACTTTGTCTCCTAACTCATTTTCCTAACAAGACAACCTCAATGATAAGACGCACACTGTTTTCAATGCATTTCTTGCTAAAAGAGCTAAGATCGTGATTGTCTCTGTTGCTGAATGAGCTAGGACGCTATCCAACTCTAATCTAAGAGAGACTCACTAACTTCATGTAGGAACACCGTTACTTTGTCTCCTAACTCATTTTCCTAACCAGACAACCTCAATGATAAGACGCACACTGTTTTCAACGCATTTCTTGGTAAAAGAGCTAAGATCGTGATTGTCTCTGTTGCTGAATGAGCTAGGACGCTATTCAACTCTAATCTAGAAGAGACTCACTTACTTCATGTAGGAACACCGTTACTTTGTCTCCTAACTCATTTTCCTAACCAGACAACCTCAATGATAAGACGCACACTGTTTTCAATGCATTTCTTGCTAAAAGAGCTAAGATCGTGATTGTCTCTGTTGCTGAATGAGCTAGGACGCTATTCAACTCTAATCTAGGAGAGACTCACTAACTTCATGTAGGAACACCATTACTTTGTCTCCTTATTCATTTTCCTAACAAGACAACCTCAATGATAAGACGCACACTGTTTTCAATGCATTTCTTGCTAAAAGGGCTAAGATCGTGATTGTCTCTGTTGCTGAATGAGCTAGGACGCTATTCAACTCTAATCTAAGAGAGACTCACTAACTTCATGTAGGAACACCGTTACTTTGTCTCCTAACTCATTTTCCTAACAAGACAACCTCAATGATAAGACGCACACTGTTTTCAATGCATTTCTTGCTAAAAGAGCTAAGATCGTGATTGTCTCTGTTGCTGAATGAGCTAGGACGCTATTCAACTCTAATCTAAGAGAGACTCACTAACTTCATGTAGGAACACCGTTACTATGTCTCCTAACTCATTTTCCTAACAAGACAACCTCAATGATAAGACGCACACTGTTTTCAATGCATTTCTTGCTAAAAGAGCTAAGATCGTGATTGTCTCTGTTGCTGAATGAGCTAGGACGCTATTCAACTCTAATCTAGGAGAGACTCACTAACTTCATGTAGGAACACCGTTACTTTGTCTCCTAACTCATTTTCCTAACAAGACAACCTCAATGATAAGACGCACACTGTTTTCAATGCATTTCTTGCTAAAAGAGCTAAGATTGTGATTGTCTCTGTTGCTGAATGAGCTAGGACGCTATTCAACTCTAATCTAGGAGAGACTCACTAACTTCATGTAGGAACACCGTTACTTTGTCTCCTAACTCATTTTCCTAACAAGACAACCTCAATGATAAGACGCACACTGTTTTCAATGCATTTCTTGCTAAAAGAGCCCTAACTCATTTTCCTAACAAGACAACCTCAATGATAAGACGCACACTGTTTTCAATGCATTTCTTGCTAAAAGAGCTAAGATTGTGATTGTCTCTGTTGCTGAATGAGCTAGGACGCTATTCAACTCTAATCTAGGAGAGACTCACTAACTTCATGTAGGAACACCGTTACTTTGTCTCCTAACTCATTTTCCTAACAAAACAACCTCAATGATAAGACGCACACTGTTTTCAATGCATTTCTTGCTAAAAGAGCTAAGATTGTGATTGTCTCTGTTGCTGAATGAGCTAGGACGCTATTCAACTCTAATCTAGGAGAGACTCACTAACTTCATGTAGGAACACCGTTACTTTGTCTCCTAACTCATTTTCCTAACAAAACAACCTCAATGATAAGACGCACACTGTTTTCAATGTATTTCTTGCTAAAAGAGCTAAGATCGTGATTGTCTCTGTTGCTGAATGAGCTAGGACGCTATTCAACTCTAATCTAAGAGAGACTCACTAACTTCATGTAGGAACACCGTTACTTTGTCTCCTAACTCATTTTCCTAACAAGACAACCTCAATGATAAGACGCACACTGTTTTCAATGCATTTCTTGGTAAAAGAGCTAAGATCGTGATTGTCTCTGTTGCTGAATGAGCTAGGACGCTATTCAACTCTAATCTAGGAGAGACTCACTAACTTCATGTAGGAACACCGTTACTTTGTCTCCTAACTCATTTTCCTAACAAGACAACCTCAATGATAAGACGCACACTGTTTTCAATGCATTTCTTGGTAAAAGAGCTAAGATTGTGATTGTCTCTGTTGCTGAATGAGCTAGGACGCTATTCAACTCTAATCTAAGAGAGACTCACTAACTTCATGAAGGAACACCGTTACTTTGTCTCCTAACTCATTTTCCTAACCAGACCACCTCAATGATAAGACGCACACTGTTTTCAATGCATTTCTTGCTAAAAGAGCTAAGATCGTGATTGTCTCTGTTGCTGAATGAGCTAGGACGCTATTCAACTCTAATCTAGGAGAGACTCACTAACTTCATGTAGGAACACCGTTACTTTGTCTCCTAACTCATTTTCCTAACAAGACAACCTCAATGATAAGACGCACACTGTTTTCAATGCATTTCTTGCTAAAAGAGCTAAGATCGTGATTGTCTCTGTTGCTGAATGAGCTAGGACGCTATTCAACTCTAATCTAAGAGAGACTCACTAACTTCATGTAGGAACACCGTTACTTTGTCTCCTAACTCATTTTCCTAACCAGACAACCTCAATGATAAGACGCACACTGTTTTCAACGCATTTCTTGGTAAAAGAGCTAAGATCGTGATTGTCTCTGTTGCTGAATGAGCTAGGACGCTATTCAACTCTAATCTAAGAGAGACTCACTAACTTCATGAAGGAACACCGTTACTTTGTCTCCTAACTCATTTTCCTAACCAGACAACCTCAATGATAAGACGCACACTGTTTTCAATGCATTTCTTACTAAAAGAGCTAAGATCGTGATTGTCTCTGTTGCTGAATGAGCTAGGACGCTATTCTACTCTAATCTAAGAGAGACTCACTAACTTCATGTAGGAACACCGTTACTTTGTCTCCTAACTCATTTTCCTAACAAGACAACCTCAATGATAAGACGCACACTGTTTTCAATGCATTTCTTGCTAAAAGAGCTAAGATCGTGATTGTCTCTGTTGCTGAATGAGCTAGGACGCTATTCAACTCTAATCTAGGAGAGACTCACTAACTTCATGTAGGAACACCGTTACTTTGTCTCCTAACTCATTTTCCTAACAAGACAACCTCAATGATAAGACGCACACTGTTTTCAATGCATTTCTTACTAAAAGAGCTAAGATCGTGATTGTCTCTGTTGCTAAATGAGCTAGGACGCTATTCATCTCTAATCTAAGAGAGACTCACTAACTTCATGTAGGAACACCGTTACTTTGTCTCCTAACTCATTTTCCTAACCAGACAACCTCAATGATAAGACGCACACTGTTTTCAACGCATTTCTTGGTAAAAGAGCTAAGATCGTGATTGTCTCTGTTGCTGAATGAGCTAGGACGCTATTCAACTCTAATCTAAGAGAGACTCACTAACTTCATGAAGGAACACCGTTACTTTGTCTCCTAACTCATTTTCCTAACCAGACAACCTCAATGATAAGACGCACACTGTTTTCAATGCATTTCTTGCTAAAAGAGCTAAGATCGTGATTGTCTCTGTTGCTGAATGAGCTAGGACGCTATTCAACTCTAATCTAGGAGAGACTCACTAACTTCATGTAGGAACACCGTTACTTTGTCTCCTAACTCATTTTCCTAACAAGACAACCTCAATGATAAGACGCACACTGTTTTCAATGCATTTCTTGCTAAAAGAGCTAAGATCGTGATTGTCTCTGTTGCTGAATGAGCTAGGACGCTATTCAACTCTAATCTAAGAGAGACTCACTAACTTCATGTAGGAACACCGTTACTTTGTCTCCTAACTCATTTTCCTAACCAGACAACCTCAATGATAAGACGCACACTGTTTTCAACGCATTTCTTGGTAAAAGAGCTAAGATCGTGATTGTCTCTGTTGCTGAATGAGCTAGGACGCTATTCAACTCTAATCTAAGAGAGACTCACTAACTTCATGAAGGAACACCGTTACTTTGTCTCCTAACTCATTTTCCTAACCAGACAACCTCAATGATAAGACGCACACTGTTTTCAATGCATTTCTTACTAAAAGAGCTAAGATCGTGATTGTCTCTGTTGCTGAATGAGCTAGGACGCTATTCTACTCTAATCTAAGAGAGACTCACTAACTTCATGTAGGAACACCGTTACTTTGTCTCCTAACTCATTTTCCTAACAAGACAACCTCAATGATAAGACGCACACTGTTTTCAATGCATTTCTTGCTAAAAGAGCTAAGATCGTGATTGTCTCTGTTGCTGAATGAGCTAGGACGCTATTCAACTCTAATCTAGGAGAGACTCACTAACTTCATGTAGGAACACCGTTACTTTGTCTCCTAACTCATTTTCCTAACAAGACAACCTCAATGATAAGACGCACACTGTTTTCAATGCATTTCTTACTAAAAGAGCTAAGATCGTGATTGTCTCTGTTGCTAAATGAGCTAGGACGCTATTCATCTCTAATCTAAGAGAGACTCACTAACTTCATGTAGGAACACCGTTACTTTGTCTCCTAACTCATTTTCCTAACCAGACAACCTCAATGATAAGACGCACACTGTTTTCAACGCATTTCTTGGTAAAAGAGCTAAGATCGTGATTGTCTCTGTTGCTGAATGAGCTAGGACGCTATTCAACTCTAATCTAAGAGAGACTCACTAACTTCATGAAGGAACACCGTTACTTTGTCTCCTAACTCATTTTCCTAACCAGACAACCTCAATGATAAGACGCACACTGTTTTCAATGCATTTCTTACTAAAAGAGCTAAGATCGTGATTGTCTCTGTTGCTGAATGAGCTAGGACGCTATTCAACTCTAATCTAAGAGAGACTCACTAACTGCATGTAGGAACACCGTTACTTTGTCTCCTAACTCATTTTCCTAACAAGACAACCTCAATGATAAGACGCACACTGTTTTCAATGCATTTCTTGCTAAAAGAGCTAAGATCGTGATTGTCTCTGTTGCTGAATGAGCTAGGACGCTATCCAACTCTAATCTAAGAAAGACTCGCTAACTTCATGTAGGAACAACGTTACTTTGTCTCCTAACTCATTTTCCTAACCAGACAACCTCAATGATAAGACGCACACTGTTTTCAATGCATTTCTTGGTAAAAGAGCTAAGATCGTGATTGTCTCTGTTGCTGAATGAGCTAGGACGCTATTCAACTCTAATCTAGGAGAGACTCACTTACTTCATGTAGGAACACCGTTACTTTGTCTCCTAACTCATTTTCCTAACAAGACAACCTCAATGATAAGACGCACACTGTTTTCAATGCATTTCTTGCTAAAAGAGCTAAGATCGTGATTGTCTCTGTTGCTGAATGAGCTAGGACGCTATCCAACTCTAATCTAAGAGAGACTCACTAACTTCATGTAGGAACACCGTTACTTTGTCTCCTAACTCATTTTCCTAACCAGACAACCTCAATGATAAGACGCACACTGTTTTCAACGCATTTCTTGGTAAAAGAGCTAAGATCGTGATTGTCTCTGTTGCTGAATGAGCTAGGACGCTATTCAACTCTAATCTAGAAGAGACTCACTTACTTCATGTAGGAACACCGTTACTTTGTCTCCTAACTCATTTTCCTAACCAGACAACCTCAATGATAAGACGCACACTGTTTTCAATGCATTTCTTGCTAAAAGAGCTAAGATCGTGATTGTCTCTGTTGCTGAATGAGCTAGGACGCTATTCAACTCTAATCTAGGAGAGACTCACTAACTTCATGTAGGAACACCATTACTTTGTCTCCTTATTCATTTTCCTAACAAGACAACCTCAATGATAAGACGCACACTGTTTTCAATGCATTTCTTGCTAAAAGAGCTAAGATTGTGATTGTCTCTGTTGCTGAATGAGCTAGGACGCTATTCAACTCTAATCTAGGAGAGACTCACTAACTTCATGTAGGAACACCGTTACTTTGTCTCCTAACTCATTTTCCTAACAAGACAACCTCAATGATAAGACGCACACTGTTTTCAATGCATTTCTTGCTAAAAGAGCTAAGATTGTGATTGTCTCTGTTGCTGAATGAGCTAGGACGCTATTCAACTCTAATCTAGGAGAGATTCACTAACTTCATGTAGGAACACCGTTACTTTGTCTCCTAACTCATTTTCCTAACAAGACAACCTCAATGATAAGACGCACACTGTTTTCAATGCATTTCTTGCTAAAAGAGCCCTAACTCATTTTCCTAACAAGACAACCTCAATGATAAGACGCACACTGTTTTCAATGCATTTCTTGCTAAAAGAGCTAAGATTGTGATTGTCTCTGTTGCTGAATGAGCTAGGACGCTATTCAACTCTAATCTAGGAGAGACTCACTAACTTCATGTAGGAACACCGTTACTTTGTCTCCTAACTCATTTTCCTAACAAAACAACCTCAATGATAAGACGCACACTGTTTTCAATGCATTTCTTGCTAAAAGAGCTAAGATTGTGATTGTCTCTGTTGCTGAATGAGCTAGGACGCTATTCAACTCTAATCTAGGAGAGACTCACTAACTTCATGTAGGAACACCGTTACTTTGTCTCCTAACTCATTTTCCTAACAAAACAACCTCAATGATAAGACGCACACTGTTTTCAATGTATTTCTTGCTAAAAGAGCTAAGATCGTGATTGTCTCTGTTGCTGAATGAGCTAGGACGCTATTCAACTCTAATCTAAGAGAGACTCACTAACTTCATGTAGGAACACCGTTACTTTGTCTCCTAACTCATTTTCCTAACAAGACAACCTCAATGATAAGACGCACACTGTTTTCAATGCATTTCTTGGTAAAAGAGCTAAGATCGTGATTGTCTCTGTTGCTGAATGAGCTAGGACGCTATTCAACTCTAATCTAGGAGAGACTCACTAACTTCATGTAGGAACACCGTTACTTTGTCTCCTAACTCATTTTCCTAACAAGACAACCTCAATGATAAGACGCACACTGTTTTCAATGCATTTCTTGCTAAAAGAGCTAAGATCGTGATTGTCTCTGTTGCTGAATGAGCTAGGACGCTATTCAACTCTAATCTAGGAGAGACTCACTAACTTCATGTAGGAACACCATTACTTTGTCTCCTTATTCATTTTCCTAACAAGACAACCTCAATGATAAGACGCACACTGTTTTCAATGCATTTCTTGCTAAAAGGGCTAAGATCGTGATTGTCTCTGTTGCTGAATGAGCTAGGACGCTATTCAACTCTAATCTAAGAGAGACTCACTAACTTCATGTAGGAACACCGTTACTTTGTCTCCTAACTCATTTTCCTAACAAGACAACCTCAATGATAAGACGCACACTGTTTTCAATGCATTTCTTGCTAAAAGAGCTAAGATCGTGATTGTCTCTGTTGCTGAATGAGCTAGGACGCTATTCAACTCTAATCTAGGAGAGACTCACTAACTTCATGTAGGAACACCGTTACTTTGTCTCCTAACTCATTTTCCTAACAAGACAACCTCAATGATAAGACGCACACTGTTTTCAATGCATTTCTTGCTAAAAGAGCTAAGATTGTGATTGTCTCTGTTGCTGAATGAGCTAGGACGCTATTCAACTCTAATCTAGGAGAGACTCACTAACTTCATGTAGGAACACCGTTACTTTGTCTCCTAACTCATTTTCCTAACAAGACAACCTCAATGATAAGACGCACACTGTTTTCAATGCATTTCTTGCTAAAAGAGCCCTAACTCATTTTCCTAACAAGACAACCTCAATGATAAGACGCACACTGTTTTCAATGCATTTCTTGCTAAAAGAGCTAAGATTGTGATTGTCTCTGTTGCTGAATGAGCTAGGACGCTATTCAACTCTAATCTAGGAGAGACTCACTAACTTCATGTAGGAACACCGTTACTTTGTCTCCTAACTCATTTTCCTAACAAAACAACCTCAATGATAAGACGCACACTGTTTTCAATGCATTTCTTGCTAAAAGAGCTAAGATTGTGATTGTCTCTGTTGCTGAATGAGCTAGGACGCTATTCAACTCTAATCTAGGAGAGACTCACTAACTTCATGTAGGAACACCGTTACTTTGTCTCCTAACTCATTTTCCTAACAAAACAACCTCAATGATAAGACGCACACTGTTTTCAATGTATTTCTTGCTAAAAGAGCTAAGATCGTGATTGTCTCTGTTGCTGAATGAGCTAGGACGCTATTCAACTCTAATCTAAGAGAGACTCACTAACTTCATGTAGGAACACCGTTACTTTGTCTCCTAACTCATTTTCCTAACAAGACAACCTCAATGATAAGACGCACACTGTTTTCAATGCATTTCTTGGTAAAAGAGCTAAGATCGTGATTGTCTCTGTTGCTGAATGAGCTAGGACGCTATTCAACTCTAATCTAGGAGAGACTCACTAACTTCATGTAGGAACACCGTTACTTTGTCTCCTAACTCATTTTCCTAACAAGACAACCTCAATGATAAGACGCACACTGTTTTCAATGCATTTCTTGGTAAAAGAGCTAAGATTGTGATTGTCTCTGTTGCTGAATGAGCTAGGACGCTATTCAACTCTAATCTAAGAGAGACTCACTAACTTCATGAAGGAACACCGTTACTTTGTCTCCTAACTCATTTTCCTAACCAGACCACCTCAATGATAAGACGCACACTGTTTTCAATGCATTTCTTACTAAAAGAGCTAAGATCGTGATTGTCTCTGTTGCTGAATGAGCTAGGACGCTATTCAACTCTAATCTAGGAGAGACTCACTAACTTCATGTAGGAACACCGTTACTTTGTCTCCTAACTCATTTTCCTAACAAGACAACCTCAATGATAAGACGCACACTGTTTTCAATGCATTTCTTGCTAAAAGAGCTAAGATTGTGATTGTCTCTGTTGCTGAATGAGCTAGGACGCTATTCAACTCTAATCTAGGAGAGACTCACTAACTTCATGTAGGAACACCGTTACTTTGTCTCCTAACTCATTTTCCTAACAAGACAACCTCAATGATAAGACGCACACTGTTTTCAATGCATTTCTTGGTAAAAGAGCTAAGATCGTGATTGTCTCTGTTGCTGAATGAGCTAGGACGCTATTCAACTCTAATCTAGGAGAGACTCACTAACTTCATGTAGGAACACCGTTACTTTGTCTCCTAACTCATTTTCCTAACAAGACAACCTCAATGATAAGACGCACACTGTTTTCAATGCATTTCTTGGTAAAAGAGCTAAGATCGTGATTGTCTCTGTTGCTGAATGAGCTAGGACGCTATTCAACTCTAATCTAGGAGAGACTCACTAACTTCATGTAGGAACACCGTTACTTTGTCTCCTAACTCATTTTCCTAACAAGACAACCTCAATGATAAGACGCACACTGTTTTCAATGCATTTCTTGGTAAAAGAGCTAAGATTGTGATTGTCTCTGTTGCTGAATGAGCTAGGACGCTATTCAACTCTAATCTAAGAGAGACTCACTAACTTCATGAAGGAACACCGTTACTTTGTCTCCTAACTCATTTTCCTAACCAGACCACCTCAATGATAAGACGCACACTGTTTTCAATGCATTTCTTACTAAAAGAGCTAAGATCGTGATTGTCTCTGTTGCTGAATGAGCTAGGACGCTATTCAACTCTAATCTAGGAGAGACTCACTAACTTCATGTAGGAACACCGTTACTTTGTCTCCTAACTCATTTTCCTAACAAGACAACCTCAATGATAAGACGCACACTGTTTTCAATGCATTTCTTGCTAAAAGAGCCCTAACTCATTTTCCTAACAAGACAACCTCAATGATAAGACGCACACTGTTTTCAATGCATTTCTTGCTAAAAGAGCTAAGATTGTGATTGTCTCTGTTGCTGAATGAGCTAGGACGCTATTCAACTCTAATCTAGGAGAGACTCACTAACTTCATGTAGGAACACCGTTACTTTGTCTCCTAACTCATTTTCATAACAAAACAACCTCAATGATAAGACGCACACTGTTTTCAATGCATTTCTTGCTAAAAGAGCTAAGATTGTGATTGTCTCTGTTGCTGAATGAGCTAGGACGCTATTCAACTCTAATCTAGGAGAGACTCACTAACTTCATGTAGGAACACCGTTACTTTGTCTCCTAACTCATTTTCCTAACAAAACAACCTCAATGATAAGACGCACACTGTTTTCAATGTATTTCTTGCTAAAAGAGCTAAGATCGTGATTGTCTCTGTTGCTGAATGAGCTAGGACGCTATTCAACTCTAATCTAAGAGAGACTCACTAACTTCATGTAGGAACACCGTTACTTTGTCTCCTAACTCATTTTCCTAACAAGACAACCTCAATGATAAGACGCACACTGTTTTCAATGCATTTCTTGGTAAAAGAGCTAAGATCGTGATTGTCTCTGTTGCTGAATGAGCTAGGACGCTATTCAACTCTAATCTAGGAGAGACTCACTAACTTCATGTAGGAACACCGTTACTTTGTCTCCTAACTCATTTTCCTAACAAGACAACCTCAATGATAAGACGCACACTGTTTTCAATGCATTTCTTGGTAAAAGAGCTAAGATTGTGATTGTCTCTGTTGCTGAATGAGCTAGGACGCTATTCAACTCTAATCTAAGAGAGACTCACTAACTTCATGAAGGAACACCGTTACTTTGTCTCCTAACTCATTTTCCTAACCAGACCACCTCAATGATAAGACGCACACTGTTTTCAATGCATTTCTTACTAAAAGAGCTAAGATCGTGATTGTCTCTGTTGCTGAATGAGCTAGGACGCTATTCAACTCTAATCTAGGAGAGACTCACTAACTTCATGTAGGAACACCGTTACTTTGTCTCCTAACTCATTTTCCTAACAAGACAACCTCAATGATAAGACGCACACTGTTTTCAATGCATTTCTTGCTAAAAGAGCTAAGATTGTGATTGTCTCTGTTGCTGAATGAGCTAGGACGCTATTCAACTCTAATCTAGGAGAGACTCACTAACTTCATGTAGGAACACCGTTACTTTGTCTCCTAACTCATTTTCCTAACAAGACAACCTCAATGATAAGACGCACACTGTTTTCAATGCATTTCTTGCTAAAAGAGCTAAGATCGTGATTGTCTCTGTTGCTGAATGAGCTAGGACGCTATTCAACTCTAATCTAAGAGAGACTCACTAACTTCATGTAGGAACACCGTTACTTTGTCTCCTAACTCATTTTCCTAACCAGACAACCTCAATGATAAGACGCACACTGTTTTCAACGCATTTCTTGGTAAAAGAGCTAAGATCGTGATTGTCTCTGTTGCTGAATGAGCTAGGACGCTATTCAACTCTAATCTAAGAGAGACTCACTAACTTCATGAAGGAACACCGTTACTTTGTCTCCTAACTCATTTTCCTAACCAGACAACCTCAATGATAAGACGCACACTGTTTTCAATGCATTTCTTACTAAAAGAGCTAAGATCGTGATTGTCTCTGTTGCTGAATGAGCTAGGACGCTATTCAACTCTAATCTAAGAGAGACTCACTAACTTCATGTAGGAACACCGTTACTTTGTCTCCTAACTCATTTTCCTAACAAGACAACCTCAATGATAAGACGCACACTGTTTTCAATGCATTTCTTGCTAAAAGAGCTAAGATCGTGATTGTCTCTGTTGCTGAATGAGCTAGGACGCTATTCAACTCTAATCTAGGAGAGACTCACTAACTTCATGTAGGAACACCGTTACTTTGTCTCCTAACTCATTTTCCTAACAAGACAACCTCAATGATAAGACGCACACTGTTTTCAATGCATTTCTTACTAAAAGAGCTAAGATCGTGATTGTCTCTGTTGCTAAATGAGCTAGGACGCTATTCATCTCTAATCTAAGAGAGACTCACTAACTTCATGTAGGAACACCGTTACTTTGTCTCCTAACTCATTTTCCTAACCAGACAACCTCAATGATAAGACGCACACTGTTTTCAACGCATTTCTTGGTAAAAGAGCTAAGATCGTGATTGTCTCTGTTGCTGAATGAGCTAGGACGCTATTCAACTCTAATCTAAGAGAGACTCACTAACTTCATGAAGGAACACCGTTACTTTGTCTCCTAACTCATTTTCCTAACCAGACAACCTCAATGATAAGACGCACACTGTTTTCAATGCATTTCTTACTAAAAGAGCTAAGATCGTGATTGTCTCTGTTGCTGAATGAGCTAGGACGCTATTCAACTCTAATCTAAGAGAGACTCACTAACTGCATGTAGGAACACCGTTACTTTGTCTCCTAACTCATTTTCCTAACAAGACAACCTCAATGATAAGACGCACACTGTTTTCAATGCATTTCTTGCTAAAAGAGCTAAGATCGTGATTGTCTCTGTTGCTGAATGAGCTAGGACGCTATCCAACTCTAATCTAAGAAAGACTCGCTAACTTCATGTAGGAACACCGTTACTTTGTCTCCTAACTCATTTTCCTAACCAGACAACCTCAATGATAAGACGCACACTGTTTTCAATGCATTTCTTGGTAAAAGAGCTAAGATCGTGATTGTCTCTGTTGCTGAATGAGCTAGGACGCTATTCAACTCTAATCTAGGAGAGACTCACTTACTTCATGTAGGAACACCGTTACTTTGTCTCCTAACTCATTTTCCTAACAAGACAACCTCAATGATAAGACGCACACTGTTTTCAATGCATTTCTTGCTAAAAGAGCTAAGATCGTGATTGTCTCTGTTGCTGAATGAGCTAGGACGCTATCCAACTCTAATCTAAGAGAGACTCACTAACTTCATGTAGGAACACCGTTACTTTGTCTCCTAACTCATTTTCCTAACCAGACAACCTCAATGATAAGACGCACACTGTTTTCAACGCATTTCTTGGTAAAAGAGCTAAGATCGTGATTGTCTCTGTTGCTGAATGAGCTAGGACGCTATTCAACTCTAATCTAGAAGAGACTCACTTACTTCATGTAGGAACACCGTTACTTTGTCTCCTAACTCATTTTCCTAACCAGACAACCTCAATGATAAGACGCACACTGTTTTCAATGCATTTCTTGCTAAAAGAGCTAAGATCGTGATTGTCTCTGTTGCTGAATGAGCTAGGACGCTATTCAACTCTAATCTAGGAGAGACTCACTAACTTCATGTAGGAACACCATTACTTTGTCTCCTTATTCATTTTCCTAACAAGACAACCTCAATGATAAGACGCACACTGTTTTCAATGCATTTCTTGCTAAAAGGGCTAAGATCGTGATTGTCTCTGTTGCTGAATGAGCTAGGACGCTATTCAACTCTAATCTAAGAGAGACTCACTAACTTCATGTAGGAACACCGTTACTTTGTCTCCTAACTCATTTTCCTAACAAGACAACCTCAATGATAAGACGCACACTGTTTTCAATGCATTTCTTGCTAAAAGAGCTAAGATCGTGATTGTCTCTGTTGCTGAATGAGCTAGGACGCTATTCAACTCTAATCTAGGAGAGACTCACTAACTTCATGTAGGAACACCGTTACTTTGTCTCCTAACTCATTTTCCTAACAAGACAACCTCAATGATAAGACGCACACTGTTTTCAATGCATTTCTTGCTAAAAGAGCTAAGATTGTGATTGTCTCTGTTGCTGAATGAGCTAGGACGCTATTCAACTCTAATCTAGGAGAGACTCACTAACTTCATGTAGGAACACCGTTACTTTGTCTCCTAACTCATTTTCCTAACAAGACAACCTCAATGATAAGACGCACACTGTTTTCAATGCATTTCTTGCTAAAAGAGCCCTAACTCATTTTCCTAACAAGACAACCTCAATGATAAGACGCACACTGTTTTCAATGCATTTCTTGCTAAAAGAGCTAAGATTGTGATTGTCTCTGTTGCTGAATGAGCTAGGACGCTATTCAACTCTAATCTAGGAGAGACTCACTAACTTCATGTAGGAACACCGTTACTTTGTCTCCTAACTCATTTTCCTAACAAAACAACCTCAATGATAAGACGCACACTGTTTTCAATGCATTTCTTGCTAAAAGAGCTAAGATTGTGATTGTCTCTGTTGCTGAATGAGCTAGGACGCTATTCAACTCTAATCTAGGAGAGACTCACTAACTTCATGTAGGAACACCGTTACTTTGTCTCCTAACTCATTTTCCTAACAAAACAACCTCAATGATAAGACGCACACTGTTTTCAATGTATTTCTTGCTAAAAGAGCTAAGATCGTGATTGTCTCTGTTGCTGAATGAGCTAGGACGCTATTCAACTCTAATCTAAGAGAGACTCACTAACTTCATGTAGGAACACCGTTACTTTGTCTCCTAACTCATTTTCCTAACAAGACAACCTCAATGATAAGACGCACACTGTTTTCAATGCATTTCTTGGTAAAAGAGCTAAGATCGTGATTGTCTCTGTTGCTGAATGAGCTAGGACGCTATTCAACTCTAATCTAGGAGAGACTCACTAACTTCATGTAGGAACACCGTTACTTTGTCTCCTAACTCATTTTCCTAACAAGACAACCTCAATGATAAGACGCACACTGTTTTCAATGCACTCTTTTTATATAAATTTATAAACAATTAACTCAAATTTCATATCATCAAGTGTCCTCCCAAATTAACTTAAACTGCCCAAACCTGGCCAACAACCACACATACCATAGTAAATTGTACTTAACCAAAACAACTACAATCATGTACATTGAGCATAAACGAAACACACAAAAAAAAACACAACAATCGCTTTTTAATAATTTTTTTTTTTTTTTTTAATTTTTTTTTTTTTTTTTTTTTTATAATTTTTTTTTTTTTTTTTTTAATTATTAATATATATCCTATATATCCTATGCTATATTCTATTCTATGAACCCACTCCCATTTGCACCCTGGCCAACAGCTCGCCTCATGTCCATGTCATGTCCGCATAGTCCAGATGTTGACCGCCACACAAAAAAAAAATAAAAAATAAAATTGCACTGCACACCCACATCCCTCCCCCCATTTCCCCCACCCAACCTGTTCTGGTCCCACTATCTAACCATAGCGCAACAACTAAAACAGCAAACAACAACTTAAATAATTTTAATAAGAGAAAACAAAGCACTCAATAAACCCGAAGGCTCAAGTTTAGTGTCTATAAGCCTTTTTTAAAAAAAACACTTTTATTTCAAAACAAAAAGACTATCGAGTGACACTCCAGCCCACAACCAGGAAAAGAAGGGAGCAAAACTAAGGCACAGAGAAATTAAATCCCCTCCAAAGAAGGGCTGCCCTGTCTGTGCCCAGCCTTACACCTTCCAAAGAACGCACCTTCACCAGGTCACCCATAATGTTCCTAACAACCTCTTCCACTGGGAGGATTTTTTGCTGAGTAGTCAGACTACATCGTGCAATCCACGTGCCATACCTTACCACTATGCTTACTAGAAATAAAGTGTTCCGGTCCCTTCCACCAAGGTCTCTGAAAGCTCCATAGGCCCACTCAGCATAAGAAAGGCTGGCTAAACCTCTCCAGCCAATGGAGGCACCCGCCCGTTTGTATACCTCTGCATTAAAGGGACAATGAAGCAGGAAGTGATCCATACTTTCTAGTATGCCACCACACTGCTCCCGAGGACAACCTCGATCATCAGCGCTTCTGAACTTCACATTGTCCCTCACATGCAGTTTCCCATGGAAGCAGCGCCAAGTGAAGTCCCAAAACTTCTTAGGGATCCTTACTGAGTTTAAAAGCTTTAGCCCCACCCCTAGATCCCGACTTGGGCAATCTTTGAGCACCAGGGGCTTCTGAAAGTGGGACAACAGAACCCTCTTGTCAAGCAATCTCCTTGACAGAGTCCTGATCTCACCCACCTGCAGACCCCACCGGCGGATCACCTTCAAAACCGGGGCGACATAAGACGGAAGATATCCATGCCGTGAACGTAAGTCTTTCACTCGCCCTCCTGACTCCCATTGCTGGAAGAAAGGCCGAAACCATCCCTTACAGGAGAATACCCACGGAGGAGCCCTCTCTTTCCAGAGGTTCGCTAGGTTCATCTTAAGAAAAGTGTTCGCTAAGAACACAACAGGGTTGACCATACCCAACCCTCCTAGTCTCCTCGTACGGTAAGTAACCTCCCTCTTGACTAGGTTTAGTTTATTCCCCCATAACAGTTGGAAGAACAAACTGTAGACCCGCTTCCAGAGAGGCTCTGGCAACATACACACACTGCCCAGGTATATTAACAACGGTAGCACATAGGCCTTTGCCAGGTGAACCCTTTCCCTCAGGGTCAAAGACCGAAGACCCTTCCATTGGTTGACCTTTTGGGTGGCATTGTCCAGTCTACCTTCCCAATTTCGAGTGGGGTAGTCCCCCATATCAAATTCAATGCCCAAGATTTTAGCAGACCCCTGAGGTTTTGGGAGAGTGTCCGGAAGATCAAACTCGGGATCCTCCTCTCCCAACCAGAGACATTCACACTTTTCACGGTTGATCATGGACCCAGATGCCTCCGAGTAGCGGTCAACCTCAGACATCACCATCTCCGCCTCCCCTCCCGAGGACACGAAAACGGTGACATCATCAGCATACGCCACCACCCTCAGGGTGGCCTCCGGATCCTCCCGGCTCATCCCGACTCCCACCAATGGACCACCATCAATCCTCCGAAGGAAGGGATCGATAGCGAACACATATAATAGTGGGCTCAGAGGACAACCCTGGCGGACTCCAGACCCCACCTCAAAAGGGTGCCCAACCCAACCGTTTACAAGGGGGAAGGTCTCAGCCCCAGCATATAAGGTCTGAAGCCAATTAACAAACCCACCCGGTAGACCGTACCGCAAAAGTACCGACCAGAGGTACTCATGGTTGACTCTGTCAAAGGCCTTCGCCTGATCTAAGGACAGCATATACCCCTTCCAGTTACCTGCCTTTCCCTGCTCCACTGCCTCCCGGACACCGAGCACAGCACTAAAAGTACTTCGGCCTGGAACAGAGCAATGCTGGGCCCCTGAAAGAAGCCGGGGTGCGAACTGCACCAGCCGATTAAATAGTACCTTTGCCAGAACCTTCCTGTCTGTATTGAGAAGCGCTATGGGCCGCCAATTCTCAATACGTGACGGGTCCTTACCCTTTGATAGAATGATTAGGGCCGACCTCCTCATTGACTTTGGCAAAGTGCCCGAGGAAAGACACTCGTTAAAAACCTCAGTCAAGAGGGGAATTAAACTTCCTTTAAAGGTCTTGTAGAACTCGGATGTTAAGCCATCCGGACCAGGCGATTTCTTGAGGGCAAGACCCTCGATCGCCCGTCTCACTTCCTCTTCACTAATCGGTTCTATCAAAACGCCAAGGGAGGGGTCTACCCCTTTCTCAGGGACTGCCTCAGCCAGGAAAGCCGACATCACATCCCGATCCAGTTCCTTCTTCCCCAAGAGATGCCCGTAAAAGGATCTGATGACCTCCAGGATCCCTGATTTGGATCTCTTCAGGGAACCCGTACTGTCCCTCAGTCCTGTCACAATTTTACTATTCACTGACATCTTGCAATTCCTGTAAGGGTCGGGCGAGCGGTATTTCCCGAAATCCCTCTCAAGAATCAAAGATGCGTGCCTATTGTACTGACATTTCTTGAGCAAAGATTTGACTCTGGAGATCTCCTCCCTACTACCTCCAGTCGAGACTAGATGTTCGAGTTTCCTCCTCAGACCTTGGTACAAATTGTACATATCAAGGCTTCTGAGGCTTGAGAGCTGACGGAAATACTTCGCCACTCTTTTTTTGAATATCTCCCACCACTCAGCCTTAGTGCCACCAAGATCCAATAACGGTACCTGGCTTTGAAGGAAGTCCTCAAAGGATTGTCTTACCGCAGCTTCTTCCAGGAGAGATGAATTCAACCTCCATAGACCTTTACCCATCCGAGGAGTCTCTGTAACATTCAAAGAAAACATAATCATACAGTGATCGGAAAATTCCACCTCTGTCACCGACACAGGTGACGAGATGGCTTCTTCCTTTAAAAAAAACCTATCTATTCTTGACCTACTATTACCTCTGTAAAAGGTGTAACCCGCGTGACCTGGGGAGTGCCGGATGTGGTTATCCACCAGGCGAGCTTCACTAGCTATTCTACATAAAGCTGTGCTGTCATAAGTCGGCTTGTATTCGGAACCTCCCCTATCCTGGGATCTAACAATAGTGTTAAAATCCCCTCCGAAAACCACTTGCCGGCTTGTAAAAAGAAAAGGCTTAATCCTCATAAAAAGATCCTTGCGGCCACCTCGTGTTTGGGGGCCATATATATTAATCAGACGCAAATCTTGTCCTTTCATGAGAACATCAAGGATTAGACACCTCCCCATTTCTAATTCAATCATTCGTCGGCATTCTACCTGTGCAGTAAAAAGAATCGCCACTCCGCTATATGGCTCAGCCGCAAGAGACCAATAAGATGGTCCCCTCGTCCATTCCTGCCTTGCTTTGGCTACCCCAGGCAATGTGGATATCCTGGTCTCTTGCAAAAATAAAATGTCAGCTTCAACCTGGCTGAGAAAATCAAAGGCTGCAAATCTAGCCATATTAGACTTAATGCTAGCCACATTAATGGAGGCTAGCGTCAACGGAGTGAGTGCCGCCATAGAGAATGATTAAATTAGACAGCCTTCTTCTTGCCACC
This sequence comes from Engystomops pustulosus, assembly GCF_040894005.1. Classification (NCBI taxonomy): domain Eukaryota; kingdom Metazoa; phylum Chordata; class Amphibia; order Anura; family Leptodactylidae; genus Engystomops; species Engystomops pustulosus. The sequence goes on along the minus strand of NC_092414.1, from coordinate 45,280,176 downwards.
CTTCCCTCTATCCCCATCTGATGAGGATCCCTTTCCCCTTTTTAATGAGGGTCCACTTGTATCCATTTTTTTCCCTTTTTTCTTTTTCTTACAGGTCTCATCTTCAGATTCCAGGCCAGCCTCCTCCCCCGAAGACAGTGGTCTCTGCAAGGGAGAAGACTCAGCGCCCTCTCTCTGCCCTACCTCCTCCTCTTCTTCCTCATCAGAGGAAGGGGATATGTCCCTGAGGGCTTGGTAGCGATTTGAGGTAAAGCCAGAACGGCCGCAGGTTTCTGCTTCCTTCGATCGGGTTGCAAGGGATTTTGACCTGCCAGTACCCAGTTTGTGGCCCTCAGCTCCACCCTCCCTCTTCTCCTCCCCTGCACTTTCATAACAGGAGAGGCCAGAGGAAAGGCTTTGCTCCTCCCTATCGATCCTTCCTAGCTCCTCGTCCACCTCCTCATCCCTCGGGGTCTCTGTCACATCCCTTTCAGTACGGGGCTCAGGACATGCTTCAGAACTTAATCTTTGCACCCCTTGCTCCCTCTGTTTCCTCCGCTCGGCCTCTCGCCTCAGCCGAGAGTGAGACTTCTTCCTCGACCCCTTTGCTCCCCCACCTCCGCCGTCCCCCACCACTGAAGGATTGCTCCCCTCCGGGTGTAGGACTGCATTGGCAAAGGAGCGCGGGCACCGGCTGAACGGGTGACCCAACTCACCACACAGGTGACAGCGAATATCTCCACAGTCTGCAGCAAGATGTCCAGACCCCCCACAGAGTGAGCACCTCCGCACATTACAGTTTGCACTGAGGTGGGAGGGGTCACCGCACCTGTGGCAGAGCTTCGGCTGTCCCTGGTAGAAGACTAGAATGCGATCTCTACCCAGGAAGGTTGATGAGGGAATATGGGTAACAGTATGGCCCGAACGCTTAAGCCTCACCATAAACGTCCAGGCCCCCGACCAGATCCCAAATTCATCCAGATTCCTTTTTGGGACCTCCACCACCTCTCCATATCTTCCTATCCAGGTCATGATATCAATGCAAGAAAGAGACTCGTTACGAGTCAGCACGGTCACTTTCTTGATCCCATTTTGACGGGTTACTGCTTGTACTGCAAAATCCCGCCATTCAGGCTGAGCCTTCACCAGTTCGTAATTCGCCCAGAAGACCTCAAGACCCTCCGGGCGAACAAAACTGATGTCGAACTCAGGGGTCCCATGAGGATGTATTAAAGCATAGATGTCGCAGGCCTTGAAGCCCATCTTAAGCAGGAGTTCCACCACCCTTTTCCTTGGGGGGCAACCATCATTACCTCTCCACCTAAGACGGACGACATTCCTCCTTGAGACCCCCTGCCCACTTGTAGGGAGTGACCAAACTACCTCCCCTTCCTTTCTCTCTCGGAAGGCCCCTAGACCATGCCTCTCAATCCAAAAGGACAGGTCCACCTGCTGACCATCCACTGTCATGGTACTTTCCCCAGCACGCAAAGCTTCGAGAAGGCGCCTTTGCAATGTGCCGTCCCCGGAATCTGAAGATGGGAGCTGTCCCGGAGCCCCACCCGCCACACTGGCATAACTTCTGCCAACTGTGCTCCTACTTGGAGCTTCCAATCTACCCACACCACTACCTCCAGGCCTCACCACCTCTTCACTCACACTTTCATCCATACTGGCCAGGTTTGGGGGGGAGACTTCCTGCTTCTCTACATCATCAGTAATCTTGGATGAGAGTCCCTGCCCTCCACTGGCAGAACCTGGAACCGATTTTTTCTCCTTTCCCTGGACGGGAGAGGGCAGAACAGGAACATCCTCTGCAGAGACCACATTCTCCCTAGGCAAAGTTAAGGAAGCTGCATTTGTGGCCCCTGGCACCACCGAAGGACTACCCCCTGCCACATCAGGGAGACTTGCTGCACCAGCACCGTTTTTTACGCCACCTCCTGCACTATTTGGCTCCACCACCATGTTACCACCATGCTCTGCACTGCCACCAGAGACGGTGCCCTTCGCCACAATCATAGCCATATCGCTCTCCCCGCTTGTATACCCCTGTTCCACCACAGAAACAGAGGCGTGCACTGCGGGACCCGCTCCCTTTACAGGGGGCGAGTTGTGATGCACATAAACTAGCTTTACCTCCTCTTTCACCTTCAACTTTTTCTTTGGGGAAGACCTCGACCTCTTCCTCTTTCCTTCTAGATGTTCCTCCGGACCAGGGTCGTCCCCAAAGGAGAAACCCTCAAGATGCACTGGGGACTCTAACTTCCTTATTTGGGCCATCAGAGCCCCACCGCTATAGTTTTCATCCCCCTCAGACTCACCAGATGAGCTCTGGGGTAACTGAGCCTGTGCTGGTGTGAGAGACACGCTTGAGGACACAAAACCCCCCTCCACACCAGTAACTGAACTCCTGTGGGAGTCAACCTCTCCAGACGACATTTGGGCAAATCTGTCCTGATTAACCAGTTTCTCAGCAAAAGGCCCTCCAGCCGCAATAATTTGCTGTTTCTTTGCCTCCAAATCTTCTATGTCCCTCTTAAGGGCTTTAGCCATGGCAATGCACTCCTGTCTTTTCTTCTGGGGTGCACTGCTCACTGCCACTTTTAAAGATTTCAGCTGCTGCCGCTTAGCCTTCAGCTCCCTTGAAGCCTCCTCAAAGGCACTAAGCATGGCCGATATACGGGAGCCAAAAGTCTGCAGGTTCTCACCTGGTCTCTGGATTCCCCAGCCGACTCCAGCTTGCTGGTCACACCGCTCGGGTACTCCCCCACGCTGCTCACAGCCTCCACGGCTGCTGCCGATCTCATGTCCGGACTGGGGGGCAGAGGCTACAAGGCTACAGCCCCTGCTGGATCTTCTCACCCCCAGCTCTGCTGATACTTTCCTGGCCGGTTGAGAACTCCCCCTGCCCCCCGCCGGCCTCTCCCGGGGGGCAGGAGCACGAGGCTCCATGCAAGACGCCGAGACTCCCAAGCCCAGCACAGGTGTTGATTCCGGGCTTGATTGAAAGGGACTCCTCCCGGACACGGACCTCCTGGTTCTCAGGCGGAGCTGCAAACAGACACGTCCGATCGTGATTGTCTCTGTTGCTGAATGAGCTAGGACGCTATTCAACTCTAATCTAGGAGAGACTCACTAACTTCATGTAGGAACACCGTTACTTTGTCTCCTAACTCATTTTCCTAACAAGACAACCTCAATGATAAGACGCACACTGTTTTCAATGCATTTCTTGCTAAAAGAGCTAAGATCGTGATTGTCTCTGTTGCTGAATGAGCTAGGACGCTATTCAACTCTAATCTAGGAGAGACTCACTAACTTCATGTAGGAACACCGTTACTTTGTCTCCTAACTCATTTTCCTAACAAGACAACCTCAATGATAAGACGCACACTGTTTTCAATGCATTTCTTGCTAAAAGAGCTAAGATTGTGATTGTCTCTGTTGCTGAATGAGCTAGGACGCTATTCAACTCTAATCTAGGAGAGACTCACTAACTTCATGTAGGAACACCGTTACTTTGTCTCCTAACTCATTTTCCTAACAAGACAACCTCAATGATAAGACGCACACTGTTTTCAATGCATTTCTTGCTAAAAGAGCTAAGATCGTGATTGTCTCTGTTGCTGAATGAGCTAGGACGCTATTCAACTCTAATCTAAGAGAGACTCACTAACTTCATGTAGGAACACCGTTACTTTGTCTCCTAACTCATTTTCCTAACCAGACAACCTCAATGATAAGACGCACACTGTTTTCAACGCATTTCTTGGTAAAAGAGCTAAGATCGTGATTGTCTCTGTTGCTGAATGAGCTAGGACGCTATTCAACTCTAATCTAAGAGAGACTCACTAACTTCATGAAGGAACACCGTTACTTTGTCTCCTAACTCATTTTCCTAACCAGACAACCTCAATGATAAGACGCACACTGTTTTCAATGCATTTCTTACTTAAAGAGCTAAGATCGTGATTGTCTCTGTTGCTGAATGAGCTAGGACGCTATTCAACTCTAATCTAAGAGAGACTCACTAACTTCATGTAGGAACACCGTTACTTTGTCTCCTAACTCATTTTCCTAACAAGACAACCTCAATGATAAGACGCACACTGTTTTCAATGCATTTCTTGCTAAAAGAGCTAAGATCGTGATTGTCTCTGTTGCTGAATGAGCTAGGACGCTATTCAACTCTAATCTAGGAGAGACTCACTAACTTCATGTAGGAACACCGTTACTTTGTCTCCTAACTCATTTTCCTAACAAGACAACCTCAATGATAAGACGCACACTGTTTTCAATGCATTTCTTACTAAAAGAGCTAAGATCGTGATTGTCTCTGTTGCTAAATGAGCTAGGACGCTATTCATCTCTAATCTAAGAGAGACTCACTAACTTCATGTAGGAACACCGTTACTTTGTCTCCTAACTCATTTTCCTAACCAGACAACCTCAATGATAAGACGCACACTGTTTTCAACGCATTTCTTGGTAAAAGAGCTAAGATCGTGATTGTCTCTGTTGCTGAATGAGCTAGGACGCTATTCAACTCTAATCTAAGAGAGACTCACTAACTTCATGAAGGAACACCGTTACTTTGTCTCCTAACTCATTTTCCTAACCAGACAACCTCAATGATAAGACGCACACTGTTTTCAATGCATTTCTTACTAAAAGAGCTAAGATCGTGATTGTCTCTGTTGCTGAATGAGCTAGGACGCTATTCAACTCTAATCTAAGAGAGACTCACTAACTGCATGTAGGAACACCGTTACTTTGTCTCCTAACTCATTTTCCTAACAAGACAACCTCAATGATAAGACGCACACTGTTTTCAATGCATTTCTTGCTAAAAGAGCTAAGATCGTGATTGTCTCTGTTGCTGAATGAGCTAGGACGCTATCCAACTCTAATCTAAGAAAGACTCGCTAACTTCATGTAGGAACACCGTTACTTTGTCTCCTAACTCATTTTCCTAACCAGACAACCTCAATGATAAGACGCACACTGTTTTCAATGCATTTCTTGGTAAAAGAGCTAAGATCGTGATTGTCTCTGTTGCTGAATGAGCTAGGACGCTATTCAACTCTAATCTAGGAGAGACTCACTTACTTCATGTAGGAACACCGTTACTTTGTCTCCTAACTCATTTTCCTAACAAGACAACCTCAATGATAAGACGCACACTGTTTTCAATGCATTTCTTGCTAAAAGAGCTAAGATCGTGATTGTCTCTGTTGCTGAATGAGCTAGGACGCTATTCAACTCTAATCTAGAAGAGACTCACTTACTTCATGTAGGAACACCGTTACTTTGTCTCCTAACTCATTTTCCTAACCAGACAACCTCAATGATAAGACGCACACTGTTTTCAATGCATTTCTTGCTAAAAGAGCTAAGATCGTGATTGTCTCTGTTGCTGAATGAGCTAGGACGCTATTCAACTCTAATCTAGGAGAGACTCACTAACTTCATGTAGGAACACCATTACTTTGTCTCCTTATTCATTTTCCTAACAAGACAACCTCAATGATAAGACGCACACTGTTTTCAATGCATTTCTTGCTAAAAGGGCTAAGATCGTGATTGTCTCTGTTGCTGAATGAGCTAGGACGCTATTCAACTCTAATCTAAGAGAGACTCACTAACTTCATGTAGGAACACCGTTACTTTGTCTCCTAACTCATTTTCCTAACAAGACAACCTCAATGATAAGACGCACACTGTTTTCAATGCATTTCTTGCTAAAAGAGCTAAGATCGTGATTGTCTCTGTTGCTGAATGAGCTAGGACGCTATTCAACTCTAATCTAGGAGAGACTCACTAACTTCATGTAGGAACACCGTTACTTTGTCTCCTAACTCATTTTCCTAACAAGACAACCTCAATGATAAGACGCACACTGTTTTCAATGCATTTCTTGCTAAAAGAGCTAAGATTGTGATTGTCTCTGTTGCTGAATGAGCTAGGACGCTATTCAACTCTAATCTAGGAGAGACTCACTAACTTCATGTAGGAACACCGTTACTTTGTCTCCTAACTCATTTTCCTAACAAGACAACCTCAATGATAAGACGCACACTGTTTTCAATGCATTTCTTGCTAAAAGAGCCCTAACTCATTTTCCTAACAAGACAACCTCAATGATAAGACGCACACTGTTTTCAATGCATTTCTTGCTAAAAGAGCTAAGATTGTGATTGTCTCTGTTGCTGAATGAGCTAGGACGCTATTCAACTCTAATCTAGGAGAGACTCACTAACTTCATGTAGGAACACCGTTACTTTGTCTCCTAACTCATTTTCCTAACAAAACAACCTCAATGATAAGACGCACACTGTTTTCAATGTATTTCTTGCTAAAAGAGCTAAGATCGTGATTGTCTCTGTTGCTGAATGAGCTAGGACGCTATTCAACTCTAATCTAAGAGAGACTCACTAACTTCATGTAGGAACACCGTTACTTTGTCTCCTAACTCATTTTCCTAACAAGACAACCTCAATGATAAGACGCACACTGTTTTCAATGCATTTCTTGGTAAAAGAGCTAAGATCGTGATTGTCTCTGTTGCTGAATGAGCTAGGACGCTATTCAACTCTAATCTAGGAGAGACTCACTAACTTCATGTAGGAACACCGTTACTTTGTCTCCTAACTCATTTTCCTAACAAGACAACCTCAATGATAAGACGCACACTGTTTTCAATGCATTTCTTCGTAAAAGAGCTAAGATTGTGATTGTCTCTGTTGCTGAATGAGCTAGGACGCTATTCAACTCTAATCTAAGAGAGACTCACTAACTTCATGAAGGAACACCGTTACTTTGTCTCCTAACTCATTTTCCTAACCAGACCACCTCAATGATAAGACGCACACTGTTTTCAATGCATTTCTTACTAAAAGAGCTAAGATCGTGATTGTCTCTGTTGCTGAATGAGCTAGGACGCTATTCAACTCTAATCTAAGAGAGACTCACTAACTTCATGTAGGAACACCGTTACTTTGTCTCCTAACTCATTTTCCTAACAAAACAACCTCAATGATAAGACGCACACTGTTTTCAATGCATTTCTTGCTAAAAGAGCTAAGATTGTGATTGTCTCTGTTGCTGAATGAGCTAGGACGCTATTCAACTCTAATCTAGGAGAGACTCACTAACTTCATGTAGGAACACCGTTACTTTGTCTCCTAACTCATTTTCCTAACAAAACAACCTCAATGATAAGACGCACACTGTTTTCATTGCATTTCTTGCTAAAAGAGCTAAAATTGTGATTGTCTCTGTTGCTGAATGAGCTAGGACGCTATTCAACTCTAATCTAGGAGAGACTCACTAACTTCATGTAGGAACACCGTTACTTTGTCTCCTAACTCATTTTCCTAACAAAACAACCTCAATGATAAGACGCACACTGTTTTCATTGCATTTCTTGCTAAAAGAGCTAAAATTGTGATTGTCTCTGTTGCTGAATGAGCTAGGACGCTATTCAACTCTAATCTAGGAGAGACTCACTAACTTCATGTAGGAACACCATTACTTTGTCTCCTTATTCATTTTCCTAACAAGACAACCTCAATGATAAGACGCACACTGTTTTCAATGCATTTCTTGCTAAAAGGGCTAAGATCGTGATTGTCTCTGTTGCTGAATGAGCTAGGACGCTATTCAACTCTAATCTAAGAGAGACTCACTAACTTCATGTAGGAACACCGTTACTTTGTCTCCTAACTCATTTTCCTAACAAGACAACCTCAATGATAAGACGCACACTGTTTTCAATGCATTTCTTGCTAAAAGAGCTAAGATCGTGATTGTCTCTGTTGCTGAATGAGCTAGGACGCTATTCAACTCTAATCTAAGAGAGACTTACTAACTTCATGTAGGAACACCGTTACTTTGTCTCCTAACTCATTTTCCTAACAAGACAACCTCAATGATAAGACGCACACTGTTTTCATTGCATTTCTTCCTAAAAGAGCTAAGATCGTGATTGTCTCTGTTGCTGAATGAGCTAGGACGCTATTCAACTCTAATCTAGGAGAGACTCACTAACTTCATGTAGGAACACCGTTACTTTGTCTCCTAACTCATTTTCCTAACAAGACAACCTCAATGATAAGACGCACACTGTTTTCAATTCATTTCTTGCTAAAAGAGCTAAGATCGTGATTGTCTCTGTTGCTGAATGAGCTAGGACGCTATTCAACTCTAATCTAAGAGAGACTCACTAACTTCATGTAGGAACACCGTTACTTTGTCTCCTAACTCATTTTCCTAACAAGACAACCTCAATGATAAGACGCACACTGTTTTCAATGTATTTCTTGCTAAAAGAGCTAAGATCGTGATTGTCTCTGTTGCTGAATGAGCAAGGACGCTATTCAACTCTAATCTAGGAGAGACTCCCTAACTTCATGTAGGAACACCGTTACTTTGTCTCCTAACTCATTTTCCTAACAAGACAACCTCAATGATAAGACGCACACTGTTTTCAATGCATTTCTTGCTAAAAGAGCTAAGATCGTGATTGTCTCTGTTGCTGAATGAGCTAGGACGCTATTCAACTCTAATCTAAGAGAGACTCACTAACTTCATGTAGGAACACCGTTACTTTGTCTCCTAACTCATTTTCCTAACAAGACAACCTCAATGATAAGACGCACACTGTTTTCAACGCATTTCTTGGTAAAAGAGCTAAGATCGTGATTGTCTCTGTTGCTGAATGAGCTAGGACGCTATTCAACTCTAATCTAAGAGAGACTCACTAACTTCATGTAGGAACACCGTTACTTTGTCTCCTAACTCATTTTCCTAACAAGACAACCTCAATGATAAGACGCACACTGTTTTCAACGCATTTCTTGGTAAAAGAGCTAAGATCGTGATTGTCTCTGTTGCTGAATGAGCTAGGACGCTATTTAACTCTAATCTAAGAGAGACTCACTAACTTCATGAAGGAACACCGTTACTTTGTCTCCTAACTCATTTTCCTAACCAGACAACCTCAATGATAAGACGCACACTGTTTTCAATGCATTTCTTACTAAAAGAGCTAAGATCGTGATTGTCTCTGTTGCTGAATGAGCTAGGACGCTATTCAACTCTAATCTAAGAGAGACTCACTAACTTCATGTAGGAACACCGTTACTTTGTCTCCTAACTCATTTTCCTAACCAGACAACCTCAATGATAAGACGCACACTGTTTTCAACGCATTTCTTGGTAAAAGAGCTAAGATCGTGATTGTCTCTGTTGCTGAATGAGCTAGGACGCTATTTAACTCTAATCTAAGAGAGACTCACTAACTTCATGAAGGAACACCGTTACTTTGTCTCCTAACTCATTTTCCTAACCAGACAACCTCAATGATAAGACGCACACTGTTTTCAATGCATTTCTTACTAAAAGAGCTAAGATCGTGATTGTCTCTGTTGCTGAATGAGCTAGGACGCTATTCAACTCTAATCTAAGAGAGACTCACTAACTTCATGTAGGAACACCGTTACTTTGTCTCCTAACTCATTTTCCTAACAAGACAACCTCAATGATAAGACGCACACTGTTTTCAATGCATTTCTTGCTAAAAGAGCTAAGATCGTGATTGTCTCTGTTGCTGAATGAGCTAGGACGCTATTCAACTCTAATCTAAGAGAGACTCACTAACTTCATGTAGGAACACCGTTACTTTGTCTCCTAACTCATTTTCCTAACAAGACAACCTCAATGATAAGACGCACACTGTTTTCAATGCATTTCTTGCTAAAAGAGCTAAGATTGTGATTGTCTCTGTTGCTGAATGAGCTAGGACGCTATTCAACTCTAATCTAGGAGAGACTCACTAACTTCATGTAGGAACACCGTTACTTTGTCTCCTAACTCATTTTCCTAACAAAACAACCTCAATGATAAGACGCACACTGTTTTCAATGCATTTCTTGCTAAAAGAGCTAAGATCGTGATTGTCTCTGTTGCTGAATGAGCTAGGACGCTATTCAACTCTAATCTAAGAGAGACTCACTAACTTCATGTAGGAACACCGTTACTTTGTCTCCTAACTCATTTTCCTAACAAGACAACCTCAATGATAAGACGCACACTGTTTTCAATGTATTTCTTGCTAAAAGGGCTAAGATCGTGATTGTCTCTGTTGCTGAATGAGCTAGGACGCTATTCAACTCTAATCTAGGAGAGACTCACTAACTTCATGTAGGAACACCGTTACTTTGTCTCCTAACTCATTTTCCTAACAAGACAACCTCAATGATAAGACGCACACTGTTTTCAATGCATTTCTTGGTAAAAGAGCTAAGATCGTGATTGTCTCTGTTGCTGAATGAGCTAGGACGCTATTCAACTCTAATCTAAGAGAGACTCACTAACTTCATGTAGGAACACCGTTACTTTGTCTCCTAACTCATTTTCCTAACAAGACAACCTCAATGATAAGACGCACACTGTTTTCAATGCATTTCTTGCTAAAAGAGCTAAGATCGTGATTGTCTCTGTTGCTGAATGAGCTAGGACGCTATTCAACTCTAATCTAGGAGAGACTCACTAACTTCATGTAGGAACACCGTTACTTTGTCTCCTAACTCATTTTCCTAACAAGACAACCTCAATGATAAGACGCACACTGTTTTCAATGCATTTCTTGCTAAAAGAGCTAAGATCGTGATTGTCTCTGTTGCTGAATGAGCTAGGACGCTATTCAACTCTAATCTAAGAGAGACTCACTAACTGCATGTAGGAACACCGTTACTTTGTCTCCTAACTCATTTTCCTAACAAGACAACCTCAATGATAAGACGCACACTGTTTTCAATGCATTTCTTGCTAAAAGAGCTAAGATTGTGATTGTCTCTGTTGCTGAATGAGCTAGGACGCTATTCAACTCTAATCTAGGAGAGACTCACTAACTTCATGTAGGAACACCGTTACTTTGTCTCCTAACTCATTTTCCTAACAAAACAACCTCAATGATAAGACGCACACTGTTTTCAATGCATTTCTTGCTAAAAGAGCTAAGATTGTGATTGTCTCTGTTGCTGAATGAGCTAGGACGCTATTCAACTCTAATCTAGGAGAGACTCACTAACTTCATGTAGGAACACCGTTACTTTGTCTCCTAACTCATTTTCCTAACAAAACAACCTCAATGATAAGACGCACACTGTTTTCAATGTATTTCTTGCTAAAAGAGCTAAGATCGTGATTGTCTCTGTTGCTGAATGAGCTAGGACGCTATTCAACTCTAATCTAAGAGAGACTCACTAACTTCATGTAGGAACACCGTTACTTTGTCTCCTAACTCATTTTCCTAACAAGACAACCTCAATGATAAGACGCACACTGTTTTCAATGCATTTCTTGGTAAAAGAGCTAAGATCGTGATTGTCTCTGTTGCTGAATGAGCTAGGACGCTATTCAACTCTAATCTAGGAGAGACTCACTAACTTCATGTAGGAACACCGTTACTTTGTCTCCTAACTCATTTTCCTAACAAGACAACCTCAATGATAAGACGCACACTGTTTTCAATGCATTTCTTGGTAAAAGAGCTAAGATTGTGATTGTCTCTGTTGCTGAATGAGCTAGGACGCTATTCAACTCTAATCTAAGAGAGACTCACTAACTTCATGAAGGAACACCGTTACTTTGTCTCCTAACTCATTTTCCTAACCAGACAACCTCAATGATAAGACGCACACTGTTTTCAATGCATTTCTTACTAAAAGAGCTAAGATCGTGATTGTCTCTGTTGCTGAATGAGCTAGGACGCTATTCAACTCTAATCTAAGAGAGACTCACTAACTTCATGTAGGAACACCGTTACTTTGTCTCCTAACTCATTTTCCTAACAAGACAACCTCAATGATAAGACGCACACTGTTTTCAATGCATTTCTTGCTAAAAGAGCTAAGATTGTGATTGTCTCTGTTGCTGAATGAGCTAGGACGCTATTCAACTCTAATCTAGGAGAGACTCACTAACTTCATGTAGGAACACCGTTACTTTGTCTCCTAACTCATTTTCCTAACAAAACAACCTCAATGATAAGACGCACACTGTTTTCAATGCATTTCTTGCTAAAAGAGCTAAGATCGTGATTGTCTCTGTTGCTGAATGAGCTAGGACGCTATTCAACTCTAATCTAAGAGAGACTCACTAACTTCATGTAGGAACACCGTTACTTTGTCTCCTAACTCATTTTCCTAACAAGACAACCTCAATGATAAGACGCACACTGTTTTCAACGCATTTCTTGGTAAACGAGCTAAGATCGTGATTGTCTCTGTTGCTGAATGAGCTAGGACGCTATTCAACTCTAATCTAGGAGAGACTCACTAACTTCATGTAGGAACACCGTTACTTTGTCTCCTAACTCATTTTCCTAACAAGACAACCTCAATGATAAGACGCACACTGTTTTCAATGCATTTCTTGCTAAAAGAGCTAAGATCGTGATTGTCTCTGTTGCTGAATGAGCTAGGACGCTATTCAACTCTAATCTAAGAGAGACTCACTAACTGCATGTAGGAACACCGTTACTTTGTCTCCTAACTCATTTTCCTAACAAGACAACCTCAATGATAAGACGCACACTGTTTTCAATGCATTTCTTGCTAAAAGAGCTAAGATTGTGATTGTCTCTGTTGCTGAATGAGCTAGGACGCTATTCAACTCTAATCTAGGAGAGACTCACTAACTTCATGTAGGAACACCGTTACTTTGTCTCCTAACTCATTTTCCTAACAAAACAACCTCAATGATAAGACGCACACTGTTTTCAATGCATTTCTTGCTAAAAGAGCTAAGATTGTGATTGTCTCTGTTGCTGAATGAGCTAGGACGCTATTCAACTCTAATCTAGGAGAGACTCACTAACTTCATGTAGGAACACCGTTACTTTGTCTCCTAACTCATTTTCCTAACAAAACAACCTCAATGATAAGACGCACACTGTTTTCAATGTATTTCTTGCTAAAAGAGCTAAGATCGTGATTGTCTCTGTTGCTGAATGAGCTAGGACGCTATTCAACTCTAATCTAAGAGAGACTCACTAACTTCATGTAGGAACACCGTTACTTTGTCTCCTAACTCATTTTCCTAACAAGACAACCTCAATGATAAGACGCACACTGTTTTCAATGCATTTCTTGGTAAAAGAGCTAAGATCGTGATTGTCTCTGTTGCTGAATGAGCTAGGACGCTATTCAACTCTAATCTAGGAGAGACTCACTAACTTCATGTAGGAACACCGTTACTTTGTCTCCTAACTCATTTTCCTAACAAGACAACCTCAATGATAAGACGCACACTGTTTTCAATGCATTTCTTGGTAAAAGAGCTAAGATTGTGATTGTGTCTGTTGCTGAATGAGCTAGGACGCTATTCAACTCTAATCTAAGAGAGACTCACTAACTTCATGAAGGAACACCGTTACTTTGTCTCCTAACTCATTTTCCTAACCAGACAACCTCAATGATAAGACGCACACTGTTTTCAATGCATTTCTTACTAAAAGAGCTAAGATCGTGATTGTCTCTGTTGCTGAATGAGCTAGGACGCTATTTAACTCTAATCTAAGAGAGACTCACTAACTTCATGAAGGAACACCGTTACTTTGTCTCCTAACTCATTTTCCTAACAAGACAACCTCAATGATAAGACGCACACTGTTTTCAATGCATTTCTTACTAAAAGAGCTAAGATCGTGATTGTCTCTGTTGCTGAATGAGCTAGGACGCTATTCAACTCTAATCTAAGAGAGACTCACTAACTTCATGTAGGAACACCGTTACTTTGTCTCCTAACTCATTTTCCTAACAAGACAACCTCAATGATAAGACGCACACTGTTTTCAATGCATTTCTTGCTAAAAGAGCTAAGATCGTGATTGTCTCTGTTGCTGAATGAGCTAGGACGCTATTCAACTCTAATCTAAGAGAGACTCACTAACTTCATGTAGGAACACCGTTACTTTGTCTCCTAACTCATTTTCCTAACAAGACAACCTCAATGATAAGACGCACACTGTTTTCAATGCATTTCTTGCTAAAAGAGCTAAGATCGTGATTGTCTCTGTTGCTGAATGAGCTAGGACGCTATTCAACTCTAATCTAAGAGAGACTCACTAACTTCATGTAGGAACACCGTTACTTTGTCTCCTAACTCATTTTCCTAACAAGACAACCTCAATGATAAGACGCACACTGTTTTCAACGCATTTCTTGGTAAACGAGCTAAGATCGTGATTGTCTCTGTTGCTGAATGAGCTAGGACGCTATTCAACTCTAATCTAGGAGAGACTCACTAACTTCATGTAGGAACACCGTTACTTTGTCTCCTAACTCATTTTCCTAACAAGACAACCTCAATGATAAGACGCACACTGTTTTCAATGCATTTCTTGCTAAAAGAGCTAAGATCGTGATTGTCTCTGTTGCTGAATGAGCTAGGACGCTATTCAACTCTAATCTAAGAGAGACTCACTAACTGCATGTAGGAACACCGTTACTTTGTCTCCTAACTCATTTTCCTAACAAGACAACCTCAATGATAAGACGCACACTGTTTTCAATGCATTTCTTGCTAAAAGAGCTAAGATTGTGATTGTCTCTGTTGCTGAATGAGCTAGGACGCTATTCAACTCTAATCTAGGAGAGACTCACTAACTTCATGTAGGAACACCGTTACTTTGTCTCCTAACTCATTTTCCTAACAAAACAACCTCAATGATAAGACGCACACTGTTTTCAATGCATTTCTTGCTAAAAGAGCTAAGATTGTGATTGTCTCTGTTGCTGAATGAGCTAGGACGCTATTCAACTCTAATCTAGGAGAGACTCACTAACTTCATGTAGGAACACCGTTACTTTGTCTCCTAACTCATTTTCCTAACAAAACAACCTCAATGATAAGACGCACACTGTTTTCAATGTATTTCTTGCTAAAAGAGCTAAGATCGTGATTGTCTCTGTTGCTGAATGAGCTAGGACGCTATTCAACTCTAATCTAGGAGAGACTCACTAACTTCATGTAGGAACACCGTTACTTTGTCTCCTAACTCATTTTCCTAACAAGACAACCTCAATGATAAGACGCACACTGTTTTCAATGCATTTCTTGGTAAAAGAGCTAAGATTGTGATTGTGTCTGTTGCTGAATGAGCTAGGACGCTATTCAACTCTAATCTAAGAGAGACTCACTAACTTCATGAAGGAACACCGTTACTTTGTCTCCTAACTCATTTTCCTAACCAGACAACCTCAATGATAAGACGCACACTGTTTTCAATGCATTTCTTACTAAAAGAGCTAAGATCGTGATTGTCTCTGTTGCTGAATGAGCTAGGACGCTATTTAACTCTAATCTAAGAGAGACTCACTAACTTCATGAAGGAACACCGTTACTTTGTCTCCTAACTCATTTTCCTAACAAGACAACCTCAATGATAAGACGCACACTGTTTTCAATGCATTTCTTACTAAAAGAGCTAAGATCGTGATTGTCTCTGTTGCTGAATGAGCTAGGACGCTATTCAACTCTAATCTAAGAGAGACTCACTAACTTCATGTAGGAACACCGTTACTTTGTCTCCTAACTCATTTTCCTAACAAGACAACCTCAATGATAAGACGCACACTGTTTTCAATGCATTTCTTGCTAAAAGAGCTAAGATCGTGATTGTCTCTGTTGCTGAATGAGCTAGGACGCTATTCAACTCTAATCTAAGAGAGACTCACTAACTTCATGTAGGAACACCGTTACTTTGTCTCCTAACTCATTTTCCTAACAAGACAACCTCAATGATAAGACGCACACTGTTTTCAATGCATTTCTTGGTAAAAGAGCTAAGATCGTGATTGTCTCTGTTGCTGAATGAGCTAGGACGCTATTCAACTCTAATCTAGGAGAGACTCACTAACTTCATGTAGGAACACCGTTACTTTGTCTCCTAACTCATTTTCCTAACAAGACAACCTCAATGATAAGACGCACACTGTTTTCAATGCATTTCTTGGTAAAAGAGCTAAGATTGTGATTGTGTCTGTTGCTGAATGAGCTAGGACGCTATTCAACTCTAATCTAAGAGAGACTCACTAACTTCATGAAGGAACACCGTTACTTTGTCTCCTAACTCATTTTCCTAACCAGACAACCTCAATGATAAGACGCACACTGTTTTCAATGCATTTCTTACTAAAAGAGCTAAGATCGTGATTGTCTCTGTTGCTGAATGAGCTAGGACGCTATTTAACTCTAATCTAAGAGAGACTCACTAACTTCATGAAGGAACACCGTTACTTTGTCTCCTAACTCATTTTCCTAACAAGACAACCTCAATGATAAGACGCACACTGTTTTCAATGCATTTCTTACTAAAAGAGCTAAGATCGTGATTGTCTCTGTTGCTGAATGAGCTAGGACGCTATTCAACTCTAATCTAAGAGAGACTCACTAACTTCATGTAGGAACACCGTTACTTTGTCTCCTAACTCATTTTCCTAACAAGACAACCTCAATGATAAGACGCACACTGTTTTCAATGCATTTCTTGCTAAAAGAGCTAAGATCGTGATTGTCTCTGTTGCTGAATGAGCTAGGACGCTATTCAACTCTAATCTAAGAGAGACTCACTAACTTCATGTAGGAACACCGTTACTTTGTCTCCTAACTCATTTTCCTAACAAGACAACCTCAATGATAAGACGCACACTGTTTTCAATGCATTTCTTGCTAAAAGAGCTAAGATCGTGATTGTCTCTGTTGCTGAATGAGCTAGGACGCTATTCAACTCTAATCTAAGAGAGACTCACTAACTTCATGTAGGAACACCGTTACTTTGTCTCCTAACTCATTTTCCTAACAAGACAACCTCAATGATAAGACGCACACTGTTTTCAACGCATTTCTTGGTAAACGAGCTAAGATCGTGATTGTCTCTGTTGCTGAATGAGCTAGGACGCTATTCAACTCTAATCTAGGAGAGACTCACTAACTTCATGTAGGAACACCGTTACTTTGTCTCCTAACTCATTTTCCTAACAAGACAACCTCAATGATAAGACGCACACTGTTTTCAATGCATTTCTTGCTAAAAGAGCTAAGATCGTGATTGTCTCTGTTGCTGAATGAGCTAGGACGCTATTCAACTCTAATCTAAGAGAGACTCACTAACTGCATGTAGGAACACCGTTACTTTGTCTCCTAACTCATTTTCCTAACAAGACAACCTCAATGATAAGACGCACACTGTTTTCAATGCATTTCTTGCTAAAAGAGCTAAGATTGTGATTGTCTCTGTTGCTGAATGAGCTAGGACGCTATTCAACTCTAATCTAGGAGAGACTCACTAACTTCATGTAGGAACACCGTTACTTTGTCTCCTAACTCATTTTCCTAACAAAACAACCTCAATGATAAGACGCACACTGTTTTCAATGCATTTCTTGCTAAAAGAGCTAAGATTGTGATTGTCTCTGTTGCTGAATGAGCTAGGACGCTATTCAACTCTAATCTAGGAGAGACTCACTAACTTCATGTAGGAACACCGTTACTTTGTCTCCTAACTCATTTTCCTAACAAAACAACCTCAATGATAAGACGCACACTGTTTTCAATGTATTTCTTGCTAAAAGAGCTAAGATCGTGATTGTCTCTGTTGCTGAATGAGCTAGGACGCTATTCAACTCTAATCTAGGAGAGACTCACTAACTTCATGTAGGAACACCGTTACTTTGTCTCCTAACTCATTTTCCTAACAAGACAACCTCAATGATAAGACGCACACTGTTTTCAATGCATTTCTTGGTAAAAGAGCTAAGATTGTGATTGTGTCTGTTGCTGAATGAGCTAGGACGCTATTCAACTCTAATCTAAGAGAGACTCACTAACTTCATGAAGGAACACCGTTACTTTGTCTCCTAACTCATTTTCCTAACCAGACAACCTCAATGATAAGACGCACACTGTTTTCAATGCATTTCTTACTAAAAGAGCTAAGATCGTGATTGTCTCTGTTGCTGAATGAGCTAGGACGCTATTTAACTCTAATCTAAGAGAGACTCACTAACTTCATGAAGGAACACCGTTACTTTGTCTCCTAACTCATTTTCCTAACAAGACAACCTCAATGATAAGACGCACACTGTTTTCAATGCATTTCTTACTAAAAGAGCTAAGATCGTGATTGTCTCTGTTGCTGAATGAGCTAGGACGCTATTCAACTCTAATCTAAGAGAGACTCACTAACTTCATGTAGGAACACCGTTACTTTGTCTCCTAACTCATTTTCCTAACAAGACAACCTCAATGATAAGACGCACACTGTTTTCAATGCATTTCTTGCTAAAAGAGCTAAGATCGTGATTGTCTCTGTTGCTGAATGAGCTAGGACGCTATTCAACTCTAATCTAAGAGAGACTCACTAACTTCATGTAGGAACACCGTTACTTTGTCTCCTAACTCATTTTCCTAACAAGACAACCTCAATGATAAGACGCACACTGTTTTCAATGCATTTCTTGCTAAAAGAGCTAAGATCGTGATTGTCTCTGTTGCTGAATGAGCTAGGACGCTATTCAACTCTAATCTAAGAGAGACTCACTAACTTCATGAAGGAACACCGTTACTTTGTCTCCTAACTCATTTTCCTAACAAGACAACCTCAATGATAAGACGCACACTGTTTTCAATGCATTTCTTACTAAAAGAGCTAAGATCGTGATTGTCTCTGTTGCTGAATGAGCTAGGACGCTATTCAACTCTAATCTAAGAGAGACTCACTAACTTCATGTAGGAACACCGTTACTTTGTCTCCTAACTCATTTTCCTAACAAGACAACCTCAATGATAAGACGCACACTGTTTTCAATGCATTTCTTGCTAAAAGAGCTAAGATCGTGATTGTCTCTGTTGCTGAATGAGCTAGGACGCTATTCAACTCTAATCTAAGAGAGACTCACTAACTTCATGTAGGAACACCGTTACTTTGTCTCCTAACTCATTTTCCTAACCAGACAACCTCAATGATAAGACGCACACTGTTTTCAATGCATTTCTTGCTAAAAGAGCTAAGATCGTGATTGTCTCTGTTGCTGAATGAGCTAGGACGCTATTCAACTCTAATCTAAGAGAGACTCACTAACTTCATGTAGGAACACCGTTACTTTGTCTCCTATTTCATTTTCCTAACAAGACAACCTCAATGATAAGACGCACACTGTTTTCAATGCATTTCTTGCTAAAAGAGCTAAGATCGTGATTGTCTCTGTTGCTGAATGAGCTAGGACGCTATTCAACTCTAATCTAGGAGAGACTCACTAACTTCATGTAGGAACACCGTTACTTTGTCTCCTAACTCATTTCCTAACAAGACAACCTCAATGATAAGACGCACACTGTTTTCAATGCATTTCTTGCTAAAAGAGCTAAGATTGTGATTGTCTCTGTTGCTGAATGAGCTTGGACGCTATTCAACTCTAATCTAGGAGAGACTCACTAACTTCATGTAGGAACACCGTTACTTTGTCTCCTAACTCATTTTCCTAACAAAACAACCTCAATGATAAGACGCACACTGTTTTCAATGCATTTCTTGCTAAAAGAGCTAAGATCGTGATTGTCTCTGTTGCTGAATGAGCTAGGACGCTATTCAACTCTAATCTAGGAGAGACTCACTAACTTCATGTAGGAACACCGTTACTTTGTCTCCTAACTCATTTTCCTAACAAGACAACCTCAATGATAAGACGCACACTGTTTTCAATGCATTTCTTGCTAAAAGAGCTAAGATCGTGATTGTCTCTGTTGCTGAATGAGCTAGGACGCTATTCAACTCTAATCTAAGAGAGACTCACTAACTTCATGTAGGAACACCGTTACTTTGTCTCCTAACTCATTTTCCTAACAAGACAACCTCAATGATAAGACGCACACTGTTTTCAATGCATTTCTTGCTAAAAGAGCTAAAATTGTGATTGTCTCTGTTGCTGAATGAGCTAGGACGCTATTCAACTCTAATCTAGGAGAGACTCACTAACTTCATGTAGGAACACCATTACTTTGTCTCATTATTCATTTTCCTAACAAGACAACCTCAATGATAAGACGCACACTGTTTTCAATGCATTTCTTGCTAAAAGGGCTAAGATCGTGATTGTCTCTGTTGCTGAATGAGCTAGGACGCTATTCAACTCTAATCTAAGAGAGACTCACTAACTTCATGTAGGAACACCGTTACTTTGTCTCCTAACTCATTTTCCTAACCAGACAACCTCAATGATAAGACGCACACTGTTTTCAATGCATTTCTTGCTAAAAGAGCTAAGATCGTGATTGTCTCTGTTGCTGAATGAGCTAGGACGCTATTCAACTCTAATCTAGGAGAGACTCACTAACTTCATGTAGGAACACCGTTACTTTGTCTCCTAACTCATTTTCCTAACAAGACAACCTCAATGATAAGACGCACACTATTTTCAATGCATTTCTTGCTAAAAGGGCTAAGATCGTGATTGTCTCTGTTGCTGAATGAGCTAGGACGCTATTCAACTCTAATCTAAGAGAGACTCACTAACTTCATGTAGGAACACCGTTACTTTGTCTCCTAACTCATTTTCCTAACAAGACAACCTCAATGATAAGACGCACACTGTTTTCAATGCATTTCTTGCTAAAAGAGCTAAGATCGTGATTGTCTCTGTTGCTGAATGAGCTAGGACGCTATTCAACTCTAATCTAAGAGAGACTCACTAACTTCATGTAGGAACACCGTTACTTTGTCTCCTAACTCATTTTCCTAACAAGACAACCTCAATGATAAGACGCACACTGTTTTCAATGCATTTCTTGCTAAAAGAGCTAAGATCGTGATTGTCTCTGTTGCTGAATGAGCTAGGACGCTATTCAACTCTAATCTAGGAGAGACTCACTAACTTCATGTAGGAACACCGTTACTTTGTCTCCTAACTCATTTTCCTAACAAGACAACCTCAATGATAAGACGCACACTGTTTTCAATGCATTTCTTGCTAAAAGAGCTAAGATCGTGATTGTCTCTGTTGCTGAATGAGCTAGGACGCTATTCAACTCTAATCTAAGAGAGACTCACTAACTTCATGTAGGAACACCGTTACTTTGTCTCCTAACTCATTTTCCTAACAAGACAACCTCAATGATAAGACGCACACTGTTTTCAATGTATTTCTTGCTAAAAGAGCTAAGATCGTGATTGTCTCTGTTGCTGAATGAGCAAGGACGCTATTCAACTCTAATCTAGGAGAGACTCCCTAACTTCATGTAGGAACACCGTTACTTTGTCTCCTAACTCATTTTCCTAACAAGACAACCTCAATGATAAGACGCACACTGTTTTCAATGCATTTCTTGCTAAAAGAGCTAAGATCGTGATTGTCTCTGTTGCTGAATGAGCTAGGACGCTATTCAACTCTAATCTAAGAGAGACTCACTAACTTCATGTAGGAACACCGTTACTTTGTCTCCTAACTCATTTTCCTAACAAGACAACCTCAATGATAAGACGCACACTGTTTTCAACGCATTTCTTGGTAAAAGAGCTAAGATCGTGATTGTCTCTGTTGCTGAATGAGCTAGGACGCTATTCAACTCTAATCTAAGAGAGACTCACTAACTTCATGTAGGAACACCGTTACTTTGTCTCCTAACTCATTTTCCTAACAAGACAACCTCAATGATAAGACGCACACTGTTTTCAACGCATTTCTTGGTAAAAGAGCTAAGATCGTGATTGTCTCTGTTGCTGAATGAGCTAGGACGCTATTTAACTCTAATCTAAGAGAGACTCACTAACTTCATGTAGGAACACCGTTACTTTGTCTCCTAACTCATTTTCCTAACAAAACAACCTCAATGATAAGACGCACACTGTTTTCAATGCATTTCTTGCTAAAAGAGCTAAGATTGTGATTGTCTCTGTTGCTGAATGAGCTAGGACGCTATTCAACTCTAATCTAGGAGAGACTCACTAACTTCATGTAGGAACACCGTTACTTTGTCTCCTAACTCATTTTCCTAACAAAACAACCTCAATGATAAGACGCACACTGTTTTCATTGCATTTCTTGCTAAAAGAGCTAAAATTGTGATTGTCTCTGTTGCTGAATGAGCTAGGACGCTATTCAACTCTAATCTAGGAGAGACTCACTAACTTCATGTAGGAACACCGTTACTTTGTCTCCTAACTCATTTTCCTAACAAAACAACCTCAATGATAAGACGCACACTGTTTTCATTGCATTTCTTGCTAAAAGAGCTAAAATTGTGATTGTCTCTGTTGCTGAATGAGCTAGGACGCTATTCAACTCTAATCTAGGAGAGACTCACTAACTTCATGTAGGAACACCATTACTTTGTCTCCTTATTCATTTTCCTAACAAGACAACCTCAATGATAAGACGCACACTGTTTTCAATGCATTTCTTGCTAAAAGGGCTAAGATCGTGATTGTCTCTGTTGCTGAATGAGCTAGGACGCTATTCAACTCTAATCTAAGAGAGACTCACTAACTTCATGTAGGAACACCGTTACTTTGTCTCCTAACTCATTTTCCTAACAAGACAACCTCAATGATAAGACGCACACTGTTTTCAATGCATTTCTTGCTAAAAGAGCTAAGATCGTGATTGTCTCTGTTGCTGAATGAGCTAGGACGCTATTCAACTCTAATCTAAGAGAGACTTACTAACTTCATGTAGGAACACCGTTACTTTGTCTCCTAACTCATTTTCCTAACAAGACAACCTCAATGATAAGACGCACACTGTTTTCATTGCATTTCTTCCTAAAAGAGCTAAGATCGTGATTGTCTCTGTTGCTGAATGAGCTAGGACGCTATTCAACTCTAATCTAGGAGAGACTCACTAACTTCATGTAGGAACACCGTTACTTTGTCTCCTAACTCATTTTCCTAACAAGACAACCTCAATGATAAGACGCACACTGTTTTCAATGCATTTCTTGCTAAAAGAGCTAAGATCGTGATTGTCTCTGTTGCTGAATGAGCTAGGACGCTATTCAACTCTAATCTAGGAGAGACTCACTTACTTCATGTAGGAACACCGTTACTTTGTCTCCTAACTCATTTTCCTAACAAGACAACCTCAATGATAAGACGCACACTGTTTTCAATTCATTTCTTGCTAAAAGAGCTAAGATCGTGATTGTCTCTGTTGCTGAATGAGCTAGGACGCTATTCAACTCTAATCTAAGAGAGACTCACTAACTTCATGTAGGAACACCGTTACTTTGTCTCCTAACTCATTTTCCTAACAAGACAACCTCAATGATAAGACGCACACTGTTTTCAATGTATTTCTTGCTAAAAGAGCTAAGATCGTGATTGTCTCTGTTGCTGAATGAGCAAGGACGCTATTCAACTCTAATCTAGGAGAGACTCCCTAACTTCATGTAGGAACACCGTTACTTTGTCTCCTAACTCATTTTCCTAACAAGACAACCTCAATGATAAGACGCACACTGTTTTCAATGCATTTCTTGCTAAAAGAGCTAAGATCGTGATTGTCTCTGTTGCTGAATGAGCTAGGACGCTATTCAACTCTAATCTAAGAGAGACTCACTAACTTCATGTAGGAACACCGTTACTTTGTCTCCTAACTCATTTTCCTAACAAGACAACCTCAATGATAAGACGCACACTGTTTTCAACGCATTTCTTGGTAAAAGAGCTAAGATCGTGATTGTCTCTGTTGCTGAATGAGCTAGGACGCTATTCAACTCTAATCTAAGAGAGACTCACTAACTTCATGTAGGAACACCGTTACTTTGTCTCCTAACTCATTTTCCTAACAAGACAACCTCAATGATAAGACGCACACTGTTTTCAATGCATTTCTTGCTAAAAGAGCTAAGATTGTGATTGTCTCTGTTGCTGAATGAGCTAGGACGCTATTCAACTCTAATCTAGGAGAGACTCACTAACTTCATGTAGGAACACCGTTACTTTGTCTCCTAACTCATTTTCCTAACAAAACAACCTCAATGATAAGACGCACACTGTTTTCAATGCATTTCTTGCTAAAAGAGCTAAGATTGTGATTGTCTCTGTTGCTGAATGAGCTAGGACGCTATTCAACTCTAATCTAGGAGAGACTCACTAACTTCATGTAGGAACACCGTTACTTTGTCTCCTAACTCATTTTCCTAACAAAACAACCTCAATGATAAGACGCACACTGTTTTCATTGCATTTCTTGCTAAAAGAGCTAAAATTGTGATTGTCTCTGTTGCTGAATGAGCTAGGACGCTATTCAACTCTAATCTAGGAGAGACTCACTAACTTCATGTAGGAACACCGTTACTTTGTCTCCTAACTCATTTTCCTAACAAAACAACCTCAATGATAAGACGCACACTGTTTTCAATGCATTTCTTGCTAAAAGAGCTAAGATCGTGATTGTCTCTGTTGCTGAATGAGCTAGGACGCTATTCAACTCTAATCTAAGAGAGACTCACTAACTTCATGTAGGAACACCGTTACTTTGTCTCCTAACTCATTTTCCTAACAAGACAACCTCAATGATAAGACGCACACTGTTTTCAACGCATTTCTTGGTAAAAGAGCTAAGATCGTGATTGTCTCTGTTGCTGAATGAGCTAGGACGCTATTCAACTCTAATCTAAGAGAGACTCACTAACTTCATGTAGGAACACCGTTACTTTGTCTCCTAACTCATTTTCCTAACAAGACAACCTCAATGATAAGACGCACACTGTTTTCAACGCATTTCTTGGTAAAAGAGCTAAGATCGTGATTGTCTCTGTTGCTGAATGAGCTAGGACGCTATTTAACTCTAATCTAAGAGAGACTCACTAACTTCATGTAGGAACACCGTTACTTTGTCTCCTAACTCATTTTCCTAACAAAACAACCTCAATGATAAGACGCACACTGTTTTCAATGCATTTCTTGCTAAAAGAGCTAAGATTGTGATTGTCTCTGTTGCTGAATGAGCTAGGACGCTATTCAACTCTAATCTAGGAGAGACTCACTAACTTCATGTAGGAACACCGTTACTTTGTCTCCTAACTCATTTTCCTAACAAAACAACCTCAATGATAAGACGCACACTGTTTTCATTGCATTTCTTGCTAAAAGAGCTAAAATTGTGATTGTCTCTGTTGCTGAATGAGCTAGGACGCTATTCAACTCTAATCTAGGAGAGACTCACTAACTTCATGTAGGAACACCGTTACTTTGTCTCCTAACTCATTTTCCTAACAAAACAACCTCAATGATAAGACGCACACTGTTTTCATTGCATTTCTTGCTAAAAGAGCTAAAATTGTGATTGTCTCTGTTGCTGAATGAGCTAGGACGCTATTCAACTCTAATCTAGGAGAGACTCACTAACTTCATGTAGGAACACCATTACTTTGTCTCCTTATTCATTTTCCTAACAAGACAACCTCAATGATAAGACGCACACTGTTTTCAATGCATTTCTTGCTAAAAGGGCTAAGATCGTGATTGTCTCTGTTGCTGAATGAGCTAGGACGCTATTCAACTCTAATCTAAGAGAGACTCACTAACTTCATGTAGGAACACCGTTACTTTGTCTCCTAACTCATTTTCCTAACAAGACAACCTCAATGATAAGACGCACACTGTTTTCAATGCATTTCTTGCTAAAAGAGCTAAGATCGTGATTGTCTCTGTTGCTGAATGAGCTAGGACGCTATTCAACTCTAATCTAAGAGAGACTTACTAACTTCATGTAGGAACACCGTTACTTTGTCTCCTAACTCATTTTCCTAACAAGACAACCTCAATGATAAGACGCACACTGTTTTCATTGCATTTCTTCCTAAAAGAGCTAAGATCGTGATTGTCTCTGTTGCTGAATGAGCTAGGACGCTATTCAACTCTAATCTAGGAGAGACTCACTAACTTCATGTAGGAACACCGTTACTTTGTCTCCTAACTCATTTTCCTAACAAGACAACCTCAATGATAAGACGCACACTGTTTTCAATGCATTTCTTGCTAAAAGAGCTAAGATCGTGATTGTCTCTGTTGCTGAATGAGCTAGGACGCTATTCAACTCTAATCTAGGAGAGACTCACTAACTTCATGTAGGAACACCGTTACTTTGTCTCCTAACTCATTTTCCTAACAAGACAACCTCAATGATAAGACGCACACTGTTTTCAATTCATTTCTTGCTAAAAGAGCTAAGATCGTGATTGTCTCTGTTGCTGAATGAGCTAGGACGCTATTCAACTCTAATCTAAGAGAGACTCACTAACTTCATGTAGGAACACCGTTACTTTGTCTCCTAACTCATTTTCCTAACAAGACAACCTCAATGATAAGACGCACACTGTTTTCAATGTATTTCTTGCTAAAAGAGCTAAGATCGTGATTGTCTCTGTTGCTGAATGAGCAAGGACGCTATTCAACTCTAATCTAGGAGAGACTCCCTAACTTCATGTAGGAACACCGTTACTTTGTCTCCTAACTCATTTTCCTAACAAGACAACCTCAATGATAAGACGCACACTGTTTTCAATGCATTTCTTGCTAAAAGAGCTAAGATCGTGATTGTCTCTGTTGCTGAATGAGCTAGGACGCTATTCAACTCTAATCTAAGAGAGACTCACTAACTTCATGTAGGAACACCGTTACTTTGTCTCCTAACTCATTTTCCTAACAAGACAACCTCAATGATAAGACGCACACTGTTTTCAACGCATTTCTTGGTAAAAGAGCTAAGATCGTGATTGTCTCTGTTGCTGAATGAGCTAGGACGCTATTCAACTCTAATCTAAGAGAGACTCACTAACTTCATGTAGGAACACCGTTACTTTGTCTCCTAACTCATTTTCCTAACAAGACAACCTCAATGATAAGACGCACACTGTTTTCAATGCATTTCTTGCTAAAAGAGCTAAGATTGTGATTGTCTCTGTTGCTGAATGAGCTAGGACGCTATTCAACTCTAATCTAGGAGAGACTCACTAACTTCATGTAGGAACACCGTTACTTTGTCTCCTAACTCATTTTCCTAACAAAACAACCTCAATGATAAGACGCACACTGTTTTCAATGCATTTCTTGCTAAAAGAGCTAAGATTGTGATTGTCTCTGTTGCTGAATGAGCTAGGACGCTATTCAACTCTAATCTAGGAGAGACTCACTAACTTCATGTAGGAACACCGTTACTTTGTCTCCTAACTCATTTTCCTAACAAAACAACCTCAATGATAAGACGCACACTGTTTTCATTGCATTTCTTGCTAAAAGAGCTAAAATTGTGATTGTCTCTGTTGCTGAATGAGCTAGGACGCTATTCAACTCTAATCTAGGAGAGACTCACTAACTTCATGTAGGAACACCGTTACTTTGTCTCCTAACTCATTTTCCTAACAAAACAACCTCAATGATAAGACGCACACTGTTTTCATTGCATTTCTTGCTAAAAGAGCTAAAATTGTGATTGTCTCTGTTGCTGAATGAGCTAGGACGCTATTCAACTCTAATCTAGGAGAGACTCACTAACTTCATGTAGGAACACCATTACTTTGTCTCCTTATTCATTTTCCTAACAAGACAACCTCAATGATAAGACGCACACTGTTTTCAATGCATTTCTTGCTAAAAGGGCTAAGATCGTGATTGTCTCTGTTGCTGAATGAGCTAGGACGCTATTCAACTCTAATCTAAGAGAGACTCACTAACTTCATGTAGGAACACCGTTACTTTGTCTCCTAACTCATTTTCCTAACAAGACAACCTCAATGATAAGACGCACACTGTTTTCAATGCATTTCTTGCTAAAAGAGCTAAGATCGTGATTGTCTCTGTTGCTGAATGAGCTAGGACGCTATTCAACTCTAATCTAAGAGAGACTTACTAACTTCATGTAGGAACACCGTTACTTTGTCTCCTAACTCATTTTCCTAACAAGACAACCTCAATGATAAGACGCACACTGTTTTCATTGCATTTCTTCCTAAAAGAGCTAAGATCGTGATTGTCTCTGTTGCTGAATGAGCTAGGACGCTATTCAACTCTAATCTAGGAGAGACTCACTAACTTCATGTAGGAACACCGTTACTTTGTCTCCTAACTCATTTTCCTAACAAGACAACCTCAATGATAAGACGCACACTGTTTTCAATTCATTTCTTGCTAAAAGAGCTAAGATCGTGATTGTCTCTGTTGCTGAATGAGCTAGGACGCTATTCAACTCTAATCTAAGAGAGACTCACTAACTTCATGTAGGAACACCGTTACTTTGTCTCCTAACTCATTTTCCTAACAAGACAACCTCAATGATAAGACGCACACTGTTTTCAATGTATTTCTTGCTAAAAGAGCTAAGATCGTGATTGTCTCTGTTGCTGAATGAGCAAGGACGCTATTCAACTCTAATCTAGGAGAGACTCCCTAACTTCATGTAGGAACACCGTTACTTTGTCTCCTAACTCATTTTCCTAACAAGACAACCTCAATGATAAGACGCACACTGTTTTCAATGCATTTCTTGCTAAAAGAGCTAAGATCGTGATTGTCTCTGTTGCTGAATGAGCTAGGACGCTATTCAACTCTAATCTAAGAGAGACTCACTAACTTCATGTAGGAACACCGTTACTTTGTCTCCTAACTCATTTTCCTAACAAGACAACCTCAATGATAAGACGCACACTGTTTTCAACGCATTTCTTGGTAAAAGAGCTAAGATCGTGATTGTCTCTGTTGCTGAATGAGCTAGGACGCTATTCAACTCTAATCTAAGAGAGACTCACTAACTTCATGTAGGAACACCGTTACTTTGTCTCCTAACTCATTTTCCTAACAAGACAACCTCAATGATAAGACGCACACTGTTTTCAACGCATTTCTTGGTAAAAGAGCTAAGATCGTGATTGTCTCTGTTGCTGAATGAGCTAGGACGCTATTTAACTCTAATCTAAGAGAGACTCACTAACTTCATGAAGGAACACCGTTACTTTGTCTCCTAACTCATTTTCCTAACCAGACAACCTCAATGATAAGACGCACACTGTTTTCAATGCATTTCTTACTAAAAGAGCTAAGATCGTGATTGTCTCTGTTGCTGAATGAGCTAGGACGCTATTCAACTCTAATCTAAGAGAGACTCACTAACTTCATGTAGGAACACCGTTACTTTGTCTCCTAACTCATTTTCCTAACCAGACAACCTCAATGATAAGACGCACACTGTTTTCAACGCATTTCTTGGTAAAAGAGCTAAGATCGTGATTGTCTCTGTTGCTGAATGAGCTAGGACGCTATTTAACTCTAATCTAAGAGAGACTCACTAACTTCATGAAGGAACACCGTTACTTTGTCTCCTAACTCATTTTCCTAACCAGACAACCTCAATGATAAGACGCACACTGTTTTCAATGCATTTCTTACTAAAAGAGCTAAGATCGTGATTGTCTCTGTTGCTGAATGAGCTAGGACGCTATTCAACTCTAATCTAAGAGAGACTCACTAACTTCATGTAGGAACACCGTTACTTTGTCTCCTAACTCATTTTCCTAACAAGACAACCTCAATGATAAGACGCACACTGTTTTCAATGCATTTCTTGCTAAAAGAGCTAAGATCGTGATTGTCTCTGTTGCTGAATGAGCTAGGACGCTATTCAACTCTAATCTAAGAGAGACTCACTAACTTCATGTAGGAACACCGTTACTTTGTCTCCTAACTCATTTTCCTAACAAGACAACCTCAATGATAAGACGCACACTGTTTTCAATGCATTTCTTGCTAAAAGAGCTAAGATTGTGATTGTCTCTGTTGCTGAATGAGCTAGGACGCTATTCAACTCTAATCTAGGAGAGACTCACTAACTTCATGTAGGAACACCGTTACTTTGTCTCCTAACTCATTTTCCTAACAAAACAACCTCAATGATAAGACGCACACTGTTTTCAATGCATTTCTTGCTAAAAGAGCTAAGATCGTGATTGTCTCTGTTGCTGAATGAGCTAGGACGCTATTCAACTCTAATCTAAGAGAGACTCACTAACTGCATGTAGGAACACCGTTACTTTGTCTCCTAACTCATTTTCCTAACAAGACAACCTCAATGATAAGACGCACACTGTTTTCAATGCATTTCTTGCTAAAAGAGCTAAGATTGTGATTGTCTCTGTTGCTGAATGAGCTAGGACGCTATTCAACTCTAATCTAGGAGAGACTCACTAACTTCATGTAGGAACACCGTTACTTTGTCTCCTAACTCATTTTCCTAACAAAACAACCTCAATGATAAGAAGCACACTGTTTTCAATGCATTTCTTGCTAAAAGAGCTAAGATTGTGATTGTCTCTGTTGCTGAATGAGCTAGGACGCTATTCAACTCTAATCTAGGAGAGACTCACTAACTTCATGTAGGAACACCGTTACTTTGTCTCCTAACTCATTTTCCTAACAAAACAACCTCAATGATAAGACGCACACTGTTTTCAATGTATTTCTTGCTAAAAGAGCTAAGATCGTGATTGTCTCTGTTGCTGAATGAGCTAGGACGCTATTCAACTCTAATCTAAGAGAGACTCACTAACTTCATGTAGGAACACCGTTACTTTGTCTCCTAACTCATTTTCCTAACAAGACAACCTCAATGATAAGACGCACACTGTTTTCAATGCATTTCTTGGTAAAAGAGCTAAGATCGTGATTGTCTCTGTTGCTGAATGAGCTAGGACGCTATTCAACTCTAATCTAGGAGAGACTCACTAACTTCATGTAGGAACACCGTTACTTTGTCTCCTAACTCATTTTCCTAACAAGACAACCTCAATGATAAGACGCACACTGTTTTCAATGCATTTCTTGGTAAAAGAGCTAAGATTGTGATTGTCTCTGTTGCTGAATGAGCTAGGACGCTATTCAACTCTAATCTAAGAGAGACTCACTAACTTCATGAAGGAACACCGTTACTTTGTCTCCTAACTCATTTTCCTAACCAGACAACCTCAATGATAAGACGCACACTGTTTTCAATGCATTTCTTACTAAAAGAGCTAAGATCGTGATTGTCTCTGTTGCTGAATGAGCTAGGACGCTATTCAACTCTAATCTAAGAGAGACTCACTAACTTCATGTAGGAACACCGTTACTTTGTCTCCTAACTCATTTTCCTAACAAGACAACCTCAATGATAAGACGCACACTGTTTTCAATGCATTTCTTGCTAAAAGAGCTAAGATTGTGATTGTCTCTGTTGCTGAATGAGCTAGGACGCTATTCAACTCTAATCTAGGAGAGACTCACTAACTTCATGTAGGAACACCGTTACTTTGTCTCCTAACTCATTTTCCTAACAAAACAACCTCAATGATAAGACGCACACTGTTTTCAATGCATTTCTTGCTAAAAGAGCTAAGATCGTGATTGTCTCTGTTGCTGAATGAGCTAGGACGCTATTCAACTCTAATCTAAGAGAGACTCACTAACTTCATGTAGGAACACCGTTACTTTGTCTCCTAACTCATTTTCCTAACAAGACAACCTCAATGATAAGACGCACACTGTTTTCAACGCATTTCTTGGTAAACGAGCTAAGATCGTGATTGTCTCTGTTGCTGAATGAGCTAGGACGCTATTCAACTCTAATCTAGGAGAGACTCACTAACTTCATGTAGGAACACCGTTACTTTGTCTCCTAACTCATTTTCCTAACAAGACAACCTCAATGATAAGACGCACACTGTTTTCAATGCATTTCTTGCTAAAAGAGCTAAGATCGTGATTGTCTCTGTTGCTGAATGAGCTAGGACGCTATTCAACTCTAATCTAAGAGAGACTCACTAACTGCATGTAGGAACACCGTTACTTTGTCTCCTAACTCATTTTCCTAACAAGACAACCTCAATGATAAGACGCACACTGTTTTCAATGCATTTCTTGCTAAAAGAGCTAAGATTGTGATTGTCTCTGTTGCTGAATGAGCTAGGACGCTATTCAACTCTAATCTAGGAGAGACTCACTAACTTCATGTAGGAACACCGTTACTTTGTCTCCTAACTCATTTTCCTAACAAAACAACCTCAATGATAAGACGCACACTGTTTTCAATGCATTTCTTGCTAAAAGAGCTAAGATTGTGATTGTCTCTGTTGCTGAATGAGCTAGGACGCTATTCAACTCTAATCTAGGAGAGACTCACTAACTTCATGTAGGAACACCGTTACTTTGTCTCCTAACTCATTTTCCTAACAAAACAACCTCAATGATAAGACGCACACTGTTTTCAATGTATTTCTTGCTAAAAGAGCTAAGATCGTGATTGTCTCTGTTGCTGAATGAGCTAGGACGCTATTCAACTCTAATCTAAGAGAGACTCACTAACTTCATGTAGGAACACCGTTACTTTGTCTCCTAACTCATTTTCCTAACAAGACAACCTCAATGATAAGACGCACACTGTTTTCAATGCATTTCTTGGTAAAAGAGCTAAGATCGTGATTGTCTCTGTTGCTGAATGAGCTAGGACGCTATTCAACTCTAATCTAGGAGAGACTCACTAACTTCATGTAGGAACACCGTTACTTTGTCTCCTAACTCATTTTCCTAACAAGACAACCTCAATGATAAGACGCACACTGTTTTCAATGCATTTCTTGGTAAAAGAGCTAAGATTGTGATTGTGTCTGTTGCTGAATGAGCTAGGACGCTATTCAACTCTAATCTAAGAGAGACTCACTAACTTCATGAAGGAACACCGTTACTTTGTCTCCTAACTCATTTTCCTAACCAGACAACCTCAATGATAAGACGCACACTGTTTTCAATGCATTTCTTACTAAAAGAGCTAAGATCGTGATTGTCTCTGTTGCTGAATGAGCTAGGACGCTATTTAACTCTAATCTAAGAGAGACTCACTAACTTCATGAAGGAACACCGTTACTTTGTCTCCTAACTCATTTTCCTAACAAGACAACCTCAATGATAAGACGCACACTGTTTTCAATGCATTTCTTACTAAAAGAGCTAAGATCGTGATTGTCTCTGTTGCTGAATGAGCTAGGACGCTATTCAACTCTAATCTAAGAGAGACTCACTAACTTCATGTAGGAACACCGTTACTTTGTCTCCTAACTCATTTTCCTAACAAGACAACCTCAATGATAAGACGCACACTGTTTTCAATGCATTTCTTGCTAAAAGAGCTAAGATCGTGATTGTCTCTGTTGCTGAATGAGCTAGGACGCTATTCAACTCTAATCTAAGAGAGACTCACTAACTTCATGTAGGAACACCGTTACTTTGTCTCCTAACTCATTTTCCTAACAAGACAACCTCAATGATAAGACGCACACTGTTTTCAATGCATTTCTTGCTAAAAGAGCTAAGATCGTGATTGTCTCTGTTGCTGAATGAGCTAGGACGCTATTCAACTCTAATCTAAGAGAGACTCACTAACTTCATGAAGGAACACCGTTACTTTGTCTCCTAACTCATTTTCCTAACAAGACAACCTCAATGATAAGACGCACACTGTTTTCAATGCATTTCTTACTAAAAGAGCTAAGATCGTGATTGTCTCTGTTGCTGAATGAGCTAGGACGCTATTCAACTCTAATCTAAGAGAGACTCACTAACTTCATGTAGGAACACCGTTACTTTGTCTCCTAACTCATTTTCCTAACAAGACAACCTCAATGATAAGACGCACACTGTTTTCAATGCATTTCTTGCTAAAAGAGCTAAGATCGTGATTGTCTCTGTTGCTGAATGAGCTAGGACGCTATTCAACTCTAATCTAAGAGAGACTCACTAACTTCATGTAGGAACACCGTTACTTTGTCTCCTAACTCATTTTCCTAACCAGACAACCTCAATGATAAGACGCACACTGTTTTCAATGCATTTCTTGCTAAAAGAGCTAAGATCGTGATTGTCTCTGTTGCTGAATGAGCTAGGACGCTATTCAACTCTAATCTAAGAGAGACTCACTAACTTCATGTAGGAACACCGTTACTTTGTCTCCTATTTCATTTTCCTAACAAGACAACCTCAATGATAAGACGCACACTGTTTTCAATGCATTTCTTGCTAAAAGAGCTAAGATCGTGATTGTCTCTGTTGCTGAATGAGCTAGGACGCTATTCAACTCTAATCTAGGAGAGACTCACTAACTTCATGTAGGAACACCGTTACTTTGTCTCCTAACTCATTTCCTAACAAGACAACCTCAATGATAAGACGCACACTGTTTTCAATGCATTTCTTGCTAAAAGAGCTAAGATTGGGATTGTCTCTGTTGCTGAATGAGCTTGGACGCTATTCAACTCTAATCTAGGAGAGACTCACTAACTTCATGTAGGAACACCGTTACTTTGTCTCCTAACTCATTTTCCTAACAAAACAACCTCAATGATAAGACGCACACTGTTTTCAATGCATTTCTTGCTAAAAGAGCTAAGATCGTGATTGTCTCTGTTGCTGAATGAGCTAGGACGCTATTCAACTCTAATCTAGGAGAGACTCACTAACTTCATGTAGGAACACCGTTACTTTGTCTCCTAACTCATTTTCCTAACAAGACAACCTCAATGATAAGACGCACACTGTTTTCAATGCATTTCTTGCTAAAAGAGCTAAGATCGTGATTGTCTCTGTTGCTGAATGAGCTAGGACGCTATTCAACTCTAATCTAAGAGAGACTCACTAACTTCATGTAGGAACACCGTTACTTTGTCTCCTAACTCATTTTCCTAACAAGACAACCTCAATGATAAGACGCACACTGTTTTCAATGCATTTCTTGCTAAAAGAGCTAAAATTGTGATTGTCTCTGTTGCTGAATGAGCTAGGACGCTATTCAACTCTAATCTAGGAGAGACTCACTAACTTCATGTAGGAACACCATTACTTTGTCTCATTATTCATTTTCCTAACAAGACAACCTCAATGATAAGACGCACACTGTTTTCAATGCATTTCTTGCTAAAAGGGCTAAGATCGTGATTGTCTCTGTTGCTGAATGAGCTAGGACGCTATTCAACTCTAATCTAAGAGAGACTCACTAACTTCATGTAGGAACACCGTTACTTTGTCTCCTAACTCATTTTCCTAACCAGACAACCTCAATGATAAGACGCACACTGTTTTCAATGCATTTCTTGCTAAAAGAGCTAAGATCGTGATTGTCTCTGTTGCTGAATGAGCTAGGACGCTATTCAACTCTAATCTAGGAGAGACTCACTAACTTCATGTAGGAACACCGTTACTTTGTCTCCTAACTCATTTTCCTAACAAGACAACCTCAATGATAAGACGCACACTATTTTCAATGCATTTCTTGCTAAAAGGGCTAAGATCGTGATTGTCTCTGTTGCTGAATGAGCTAGGACGCTATTCAACTCTAATCTAAGAGAGACTCACTAACTTCATGTAGGAACACCGTTACTTTGTCTCCTAACTCATTTTCCTAACAAGACAACCTCAATGATAAGACGCACACTGTTTTCAATGCATTTCTTGCTAAAAGAGCTAAGATCGTGATTGTCTCTGTTGCTGAATGAGCTAGGACGCTATTCAACTCTAATCTAAGAGAGACTCACTAACTTCATGTAGGAACACCGTTACTTTGTCTCCTAACTCATTTTCCTAACAAGACAACCTCAATGATAAGACGCACACTGTTTTCAATGCATTTCTTGCTAAAAGAGCTAAGATCGTGATTGTCTCTGTTGCTGAATGAGCTAGGACGCTATTCAACTCTAATCTAGGAGAGACTCACTAACTTCATGTAGGAACACCGTTACTTTGTCTCCTAACTCATTTTCCTAACAAGACAACCTCAATGATAAGACGCAC
This sequence comes from Engystomops pustulosus, assembly GCF_040894005.1. Classification (NCBI taxonomy): domain Eukaryota; kingdom Metazoa; phylum Chordata; class Amphibia; order Anura; family Leptodactylidae; genus Engystomops; species Engystomops pustulosus. The sequence continues at coordinate 45,244,328 of NC_092414.1, read as the reverse complement.
ACTGTTTTCAATGCATTTCTTGCTAAAAGAGCTAAGATCGTGATTGTCTCTGTTGCTGAATGAGCTAGGACGCTATTCAACTCTAATCTAAGAGAGACTCACTAACTTCATGTAGGAACACCGTTACTTTGTCTCCTAACTCATTTTCCTAACAAGACAACAACAATGATAAGACGCACACTGTTTTCAATGTATTTCTTGCTAAAAGAGCTAAGATCGTGATTGTCTCTGTTGCTGAATGAGCAAGGACGCTATTCAACTCTAATCTAGGAGAGACTCCCTAACTTCATGTAGGAACACCGTTACTTTGTCTCCTAACTCATTTTCCTAACAAGACAACCTCAATGATAAGACGCACACTGTTTTCAATGCATTTCTTGCTAAAAGAGCTAAGATCGTGATTGTCTCTGTTGCTGAATGAGCTAGGACGCTATTCAACTCTAATCTAAGAGAGACTCACTAACTTCATGTAGGAACACCGTTACTTTGTCTCCTAACTCATTTTCCTAACAAGACAACCTCAATGATAAGACGCACACTGTTTTCAACGCATTTCTTGGTAAAAGAGCTAAGATCGTGATTGTCTCTGTTGCTGAATGAGCTAGGACGCTATTCAACTCTAATCTAAGAGAGACTCACTAACTTCATGTAGGAACACCGTTACTTTGTCTCCTAACTCATTTTCCTAACAAGACAACCTCAATGATAAGACGCACACTGTTTTCAACGCATTTCTTGGTAAAAGAGCTAAGATCGTGATTGTCTCTGTTGCTGAATGAGCTAGGACGCTATTTAACTCTAATCTAAGAGAGACTCACTAACTTCATGAAGGAACACCGTTACTTTGTCTCCTAACTCATTTTCCTAACCAGACAACCTCAATGATAAGACGCACACTGTTTTCAATGCATTTCTTACTAAAAGAGCTAAGATCGTGATTGTCTCTGTTGCTGAATGAGCTAGGACGCTATTCAACTCTAATCTAAGAGAGACTCACTAACTTCATGTAGGAACACCGTTACTTTGTCTCCTAACTCATTTTCCTAACCAGACAACCTCAATGATAAGACGCACACTGTTTTCAACGCATTTCTTGGTAAAAGAGCTAAGATCGTGATTGTCTCTGTTGCTGAATGAGCTAGGACGCTATTTAACTCTAATCTAAGAGAGACTCACTAACTTCATGAAGGAACACCGTTACTTTGTCTCCTAACTCATTTTCCTAACCAGACAACCTCAATGATAAGACGCACACTGTTTTCAATGCATTTCTTACTAAAAGAGCTAAGATCGTGATTGTCTCTGTTGCTGAATGAGCTAGGACGCTATTCAACTCTAATCTAAGAGAGACTCACTAACTTCATGTAGGAACACCGTTACTTTGTCTCCTAACTCATTTTCCTAACAAGACAACCTCAATGATAAGACGCACACTGTTTTCAATGCATTTCTTGCTAAAAGAGCTAAGATCGTGATTGTCTCTGTTGCTGAATGAGCTAGGACGCTATTCAACTCTAATCTAAGAGAGACTCACTAACTTCATGTAGGAACACCGTTACTTTGTCTCCTAACTCATTTTCCTAACAAGACAACCTCAATGATAAGACGCACACTGTTTTCAATGCATTTCTTGCTAAAAGAGCTAAGATTGTGATTGTCTCTGTTGCTGAATGAGCTAGGACGCTATTCAACTCTAATCTAGGAGAGACTCACTAACTTCATGTAGGAACACCGTTACTTTGTCTCCTAACTCATTTTCCTAACAAAACAACCTCAATGATAAGACGCACACTGTTTTCAATGCATTTCTTGCTAAAAGAGCTAAGATCGTGATTGTCTCTGTTGCTGAATGAGCTAGGACGCTATTCAACTCTAATCTAAGAGAGACTCACTAACTTCATGTAGGAACACCGTTACTTTGTCTCCTAACTCATTTTCCTAACAAGACAACCTCAATGATAAGACGCACACTGTTTTCAATGTATTTCTTGCTAAAAGGGCTAAGATCGTGATTGTCTCTGTTGCTGAATGAGCTAGGACGCTATTCAACTCTAATCTAGGAGAGACTCACTAACTTCATGTAGGAACACCGTTACTTTGTCTCCTAACTCATTTTCCTAACAAGACAACCTCAATGATAAGACGCACACTGTTTTCAATGCATTTCTTGGTAAAAGAGCTAAGATCGTGATTGTCTCTGTTGCTGAATGAGCTAGGACGCTATTCAACTCTAATCTAAGAGAGACTCACTAACTGCATGTAGGAACACCGTTACTTTGTCTCCTAACTCATTTTCCTAACAAGACAACCTCAATGATAAGACGCACACTGTTTTCAATGCATTTCTTGCTAAAAGAGCTAAGATTGTGATTGTCTCTGTTGCTGAATGAGCTAGGACGCTATTCAACTCTAATCTAGGAGAGACTCACTAACTTCATGTAGGAACACCGTTACTTTGTCTCCTAACTCATTTTCCTAACAAAACAACCTCAATGATAAGACGCACACTGTTTTCAATGCATTTCTTGCTAAAAGAGCTAAGATTGTGATTGTCTCTGTTGCTGAATGAGCTAGGACGCTATTCAACTCTAATCTAGGAGAGACTCACTAACTTCATGTAGGAACACCGTTACTTTGTCTCCTAACTCATTTTCCTAACAAAACAACCTCAATGATAAGACGCACACTGTTTTCAATGTATTTCTTGCTAAAAGAGCTAAGATCGTGATTGTCTCTGTTGCTGAATGAGCTAGGACGCTATTCAACTCTAATCTAAGAGAGACTCACTAACTTCATGTAGGAACACCGTTACTTTGTCTCCTAACTCATTTTCCTAACAAGACAACCTCAATGATAAGACGCACACTGTTTTCAATGTATTTCTTGCTAAAAGAGCTAAGATCGTGATTGTCTCTGTTGCTGAATGAGCAAGGACGCTATTCAACTCTAATCTAGGAGAGACTCCCTAACTTCATGTAGGAACACCGTTACTTTGTCTCCTAACTCATTTTCCTAACAAGACAACCTCAATGATAAGACGCACACTGTTTTCAATGCATTTCTTGCTAAAAGAGCTAAGATCGTGATTGTCTCTGTTGCTGAATGAGCTAGGACGCTATTCAACTCTAATCTAAGAGAGACTCACTAACTTCATGTAGGAACACCGTTACTTTGTCTCCTAACTCATTTTCCTAACAAGACAACCTCAATGATAAGACGCACACTGTTTTCAACGCATTTCTTGGTAAAAGAGCTAAGATCGTGATTGTCTCTGTTGCTGAATGAGCTAGGACGCTATTCAACTCTAATCTAAGAGAGACTCACTAACTTCATGTAGGAACACCGTTACTTTGTCTCCTAACTCATTTTCCTAACAAGACAACCTCAATGATAAGACGCACACTGTTTTCAACGCATTTCTTGGTAAAAGAGCTAAGATCGTGATTGTCTCTGTTGCTGAATGAGCTAGGACGCTATTTAACTCTAATCTAAGAGAGACTCACTAACTTCATGTAGGAACACCGTTACTTTGTCTCCTAACTCATTTTCCTAACAAAACAACCTCAATGATAAGACGCACACTGTTTTCAATGCATTTCTTGCTAAAAGAGCTAAGATTGTGATTGTCTCTGTTGCTGAATGAGCTAGGACGCTATTCAACTCTAATCTAGGAGAGACTCACTAACTTCATGTAGGAACACCGTTACTTTGTCTCCTAACTCATTTTCCTAACAAAACAACCTCAATGATAAGACGCACACTGTTTTCATTGCATTTCTTGCTAAAAGAGCTAAAATTGTGATTGTCTCTGTTGCTGAATGAGCTAGGACGCTATTCAACTCTAATCTAGGAGAGACTCACTAACTTCATGTAGGAACACCGTTACTTTGTCTCCTAACTCATTTTCCTAACAAAACAACCTCAATGATAAGACGCACACTGTTTTCATTGCATTTCTTGCTAAAAGAGCTAAAATTGTGATTGTCTCTGTTGCTGAATGAGCTAGGACGCTATTCAACTCTAATCTAGGAGAGACTCACTAACTTCATGTAGGAACACCATTACTTTGTCTCCTTATTCATTTTCCTAACAAGACAACCTCAATGATAAGACGCACACTGTTTTCAATGCATTTCTTGCTAAAAGGGCTAAGATCGTGATTGTCTCTGTTGCTGAATGAGCTAGGACGCTATTCAACTCTAATCTAAGAGAGACTCACTAACTTCATGTAGGAACACCGTTACTTTGTCTCCTAACTCATTTTCCTAACAAGACAACCTCAATGATAAGACGCACACTGTTTTCAATGCATTTCTTGCTAAAAGAGCTAAGATCGTGATTGTCTCTGTTGCTGAATGAGCTAGGACGCTATTCAACTCTAATCTAAGAGAGACTTACTAACTTCATGTAGGAACACCGTTACTTTGTCTCCTAACTCATTTTCCTAACAAGACAACCTCAATGATAAGACGCACACTGTTTTCATTGCATTTCTTCCTAAAAGAGCTAAGATCGTGATTGTCTCTGTTGCTGAATGAGCTAGGACGCTATTCAACTCTAATCTAGGAGAGACTCACTAACTTCATGTAGGAACACCGTTACTTTGTCTCCTAACTCATTTTCCTAACAAGACAACCTCAATGATAAGACGCACACTGTTTTCAATGCATTTCTTGCTAAAAGAGCTAAGATCGTGATTGTCTCTGTTGCTGAATGAGCTAGGACGCTATTCAACTCTAATCTAGGAGAGACTCACTAACTTCATGTAGGAACACCGTTACTTTGTCTCCTAACTCATTTTCCTAACAAAACAACCTCAATGATAAGACGCACACTGTTTTCAATTCATTTCTTGCTAAAAGAGCTAAGATCGTGATTGTCTCTGTTGCTGAATGAGCTAGGACGCTATTCAACTCTAATCTAAGAGAGACTCACTAACTTCATGTAGGAACACCGTTACTTTGTCTCCTAACTCATTTTCCTAACAAGACAACCTCAATGATAAGACGCACACTGTTTTCAATGTATTTCTTGCTAAAAGAGCTAAGATCGTGATTGTCTCTGTTGCTGAATGAGCAAGGACGCTATTCAACTCTAATCTAGGAGAGACTCCCTAACTTCATGTAGGAACACCGTTACTTTGTCTCCTAACTCATTTTCCTAACAAGACAACCTCAATGATAAGACGCACACTGTTTTCAATGCATTTCTTGCTAAAAGAGCTAAGATCGTGATTGTCTCTGTTGCTGAATGAGCTAGGACGCTATTCAACTCTAATCTAAGAGAGACTCACTAACTTCATGTAGGAACACCGTTACTTTGTCTCCTAACTCATTTTCCTAACAAGACAACCTCAATGATAAGACGCACACTGTTTTCAACGCATTTCTTGGTAAAAGAGCTAAGATCGTGATTGTCTCTGTTGCTGAATGAGCTAGGACGCTATTCAACTCTAATCTAAGAGAGACTCACTAACTTCATGTAGGAACACCGTTACTTTGTCTCCTAACTCATTTTCCTAACAAGACAACCTCAATGATAAGACGCACACTGTTTTCAATGCATTTCTTGCTAAAAGAGCTAAGATTGTGATTGTCTCTGTTGCTGAATGAGCTAGGACGCTATTCAACTCTAATCTAGGAGAGACTCACTAACTTCATGTAGGAACACCGTTACTTTGTCTCCTAACTCATTTTCCTAACAAAACAACCTCAATGATAAGACGCACACTGTTTTCAATGCATTTCTTGCTAAAAGAGCTAAGATTGTGATTGTCTCTGTTGCTGAATGAGCTAGGACGCTATTCAACTCTAATCTAGGAGAGACTCACTAACTTCATGTAGGAACACCGTTACTTTGTCTCCTAACTCATTTTCCTAACAAAACAACCTCAATGATAAGACGCACACTGTTTTCATTGCATTTCTTGCTAAAAGAGCTAAAATTGTGATTGTCTCTGTTGCTGAATGAGCTAGGACGCTATTCAACTCTAATCTAGGAGAGACTCACTAACTTCATGTAGGAACACCGTTACTTTGTCTCCTAACTCATTTTCCTAACAAAACAACCTCAATGATAAGACGCACACTGTTTTCAATGCATTTCTTGCTAAAAGAGCTAAGATCGTGATTGTCTCTGTTGCTGAATGAGCTAGGACGCTATTCAACTCTAATCTAAGAGAGACTCACTAACTTCATGTAGGAACACCGTTACTTTGTCTCCTAACTCATTTTCCTAACAAGACAACCTCAATGATAAGACGCACACTGTTTTCAACGCATTTCTTGGTAAAAGAGCTAAGATCGTGATTGTCTCTGTTGCTGAATGAGCTAGGACGCTATTCAACTCTAATCTAAGAGAGACTCACTAACTTCATGTAGGAACACCGTTACTTTGTCTCCTAACTCATTTTCCTAACAAGACAACCTCAATGATAAGACGCACACTGTTTTCAACGCATTTCTTGGTAAAAGAGCTAAGATCGTGATTGTCTCTGTTGCTGAATGAGCTAGGACGCTATTTAACTCTAATCTAAGAGAGACTCACTAACTTCATGTAGGAACACCGTTACTTTGTCTCCTAACTCATTTTCCTAACAAAACAACCTCAATGATAAGACGCACACTGTTTTCAATGCATTTCTTGCTAAAAGAGCTAAGATTGTGATTGTCTCTGTTGCTGAATGAGCTAGGACGCTATTCAACTCTAATCTAGGAGAGACTCACTAACTTCATGTAGGAACACCGTTACTTTGTCTCCTAACTCATTTTCCTAACAAAACAACCTCAATGATAAGACGCACACTGTTTTCATTGCATTTCTTGCTAAAAGAGCTAAAATTGTGATTGTCTCTGTTGCTGAATGAGCTAGGACGCTATTCAACTCTAATCTAGGAGAGACTCACTAACTTCATGTAGGAACACCGTTACTTTGTCTCCTAACTCATTTTCCTAACAAAACAACCTCAATGATAAGACGCACACTGTTTTCATTGCATTTCTTGCTAAAAGAGCTAAAATTGTGATTGTCTCTGTTGCTGAATGAGCTAGGACGCTATTCAACTCTAATCTAGGAGAGACTCACTAACTTCATGTAGGAACACCATTACTTTGTCTCCTTATTCATTTTCCTAACAAGACAACCTCAATGATAAGACGCACACTGTTTTCAATGCATTTCTTGCTAAAAGGGCTAAGATCGTGATTGTCTCTGTTGCTGAATGAGCTAGGACGCTATTCAACTCTAATCTAAGAGAGACTCACTAACTTCATGAAGGAACACCGTTACTTTGTCTCCTAACTCATTTTCCTAACCAGACAACCTCAATGATAAGACGCACACTGTTTTCAATGCATTTCTTACTAAAAGAGCTAAGATCGTGATTGTCTCTGTTGCTGAATGAGCTAGGACGCTATTCAACTCTAATCTAAGAGAGACTCACTAACTTCATGTAGGAACACCGTTACTTTGTCTCCTAACTCATTTTCCTAACAAGACAACCTCAATGATAAGACGCACACTGTTTTCAATGCATTTCTTGCTAAAAGAGCTAAGATTGTGATTGTCTCTGTTGCTGAATGAGCTAGGACGCTATTCAACTCTAATCTAGGAGAGACTCACTAACTTCATGTAGGAACACCGTTACTTTGTCTCCTAACTCATTTTCCTAACAAAACAACCTCAATGATAAGACGCACACTGTTTTCAATGCATTTCTTGCTAAAAGAGCTAAGATCGTGATTGTCTCTGTTGCTGAATGAGCTAGGACGCTATTCAACTCTAATCTAAGAGAGACTCACTAACTTCATGTAGGAACACCGTTACTTTGTCTCCTAACTCATTTTCCTAACAAGACAACCTCAATGATAAGACGCACACTGTTTTCAACGCATTTCTTGGTAAACGAGCTAAGATCGTGATTGTCTCTGTTGCTGAATGAGCTAGGACGCTATTCAACTCTAATCTAGGAGAGACTCACTAACTTCATGTAGGAACACCGTTACTTTGTCTCCTAACTCATTTTCCTAACAAGACAACCTCAATGATAAGACGCACACTGTTTTCAATGCATTTCTTGCTAAAAGAGCTAAGATCGTGATTGTCTCTGTTGCTGAATGAGCTAGGACGCTATTCAACTCTAATCTAAGAGAGACTCACTAACTGCATGTAGGAACACCGTTACTTTGTCTCCTAACTCATTTTCCTAACAAGACAACCTCAATGATAAGACGCACACTGTTTTCAATGCATTTCTTGCTAAAAGAGCTAAGATTGTGATTGTCTCTGTTGCTGAATGAGCTAGGACGCTATTCAACTCTAATCTAGGAGAGACTCACTAACTTCATGTAGGAACACCGTTACTTTGTCTCCTAACTCATTTTCCTAACAAAACAACCTCAATGATAAGACGCACACTGTTTTCAATGCATTTCTTGCTAAAAGAGCTAAGATTGTGATTGTCTCTGTTGCTGAATGAGCTAGGACGCTATTCAACTCTAATCTAGGAGAGACTCACTAACTTCATGTAGGAACACCGTTACTTTGTCTCCTAACTCATTTTCCTAACAAAACAACCTCAATGATAAGACGCACACTGTTTTCAATGTATTTCTTGCTAAAAGAGCTAAGATCGTGATTGTCTCTGTTGCTGAATGAGCTAGGACGCTATTCAACTCTAATCTAAGAGAGACTCACTAACTTCATGTAGGAACACCGTTACTTTGTCTCCTAACTCATTTTCCTAACAAGACAACCTCAATGATAAGACGCACACTGTTTTCAATGCATTTCTTGGTAAAAGAGCTAAGATCGTGATTGTCTCTGTTGCTGAATGAGCTAGGACGCTATTCAACTCTAATCTAGGAGAGACTCACTAACTTCATGTAGGAACACCGTTACTTTGTCTCCTAACTCATTTTCCTAACAAGACAACCTCAATGATAAGACGCACACTGTTTTCAATGCATTTCTTGGTAAAAGAGCTAAGATTGTGATTGTGTCTGTTGCTGAATGAGCTAGGACGCTATTCAACTCTAATCTAAGAGAGACTCACTAACTTCATGAAGGAACACCGTTACTTTGTCTCCTAACTCATTTTCCTAACCAGACAACCTCAATGATAAGACGCACACTGTTTTCAATGCATTTCTTACTAAAAGAGCTAAGATCGTGATTGTCTCTGTTGCTGAATGAGCTAGGACGCTATTTAACTCTAATCTAAGAGAGACTCACTAACTTCATGAAGGAACACCGTTACTTTGTCTCCTAACTCATTTTCCTAACAAGACAACCTCAATGATAAGACGCACACTGTTTTCAATGCATTTCTTACTAAAAGAGCTAAGATCGTGATTGTCTCTGTTGCTGAATGAGCTAGGACGCTATTCAACTCTAATCTAAGAGAGACTCACTAACTTCATGTAGGAACACCGTTACTTTGTCTCCTAACTCATTTTCCTAACAAGACAACCTCAATGATAAGACGCACACTGTTTTCAATGCATTTCTTGCTAAAAGAGCTAAGATCGTGATTGTCTCTGTTGCTGAATGAGCTAGGACGCTATTCAACTCTAATCTAAGAGAGACTCACTAACTTCATGTAGGAACACCGTTACTTTGTCTCCTAACTCATTTTCCTAACAAGACAACCTCAATGATAAGACGCACACTGTTTTCAATGCATTTCTTGCTAAAAGAGCTAAGATCGTGATTGTCTCTGTTGCTGAATGAGCTAGGACGCTATTCAACTCTAATCTAAGAGAGACTCACTAACTTCATGAAGGAACACCGTTACTTTGTCTCCTAACTCATTTTCCTAACAAGACAACCTCAATGATAAGACGCACACTGTTTTCAATGCATTTCTTACTAAAAGAGCTAAGATCGTGATTGTCTCTGTTGCTGAATGAGCTAGGACGCTATTCAACTCTAATCTAAGAGAGACTCACTAACTTCATGTAGGAACACCGTTACTTTGTCTCCTAACTCATTTTCCTAACAAGACAACCTCAATGATAAGACGCACACTGTTTTCAATGCATTTCTTGCTAAAAGAGCTAAGATCGTGATTGTCTCTGTTGCTGAATGAGCTAGGACGCTATTCAACTCTAATCTAAGAGAGACTCACTAACTTCATGTAGGAACACCGTTACTTTGTCTCCTAACTCATTTTCCTAACCAGACAACCTCAATGATAAGACGCACACTGTTTTCAATGCATTTCTTGCTAAAAGAGCTAAGATCGTGATTGTCTCTGTTGCTGAATGAGCTAGGACGCTATTCAACTCTAATCTAAGAGAGACTCACTAACTTCATGTAGGAACACCGTTACTTTGTCTCCTATTTCATTTTCCTAACAAGACAACCTCAATGATAAGACGCACACTGTTTTCAATGCATTTCTTGCTAAAAGAGCTAAGATCGTGATTGTCTCTGTTGCTGAATGAGCTAGGACGCTATTCAACTCTAATCTAGGAGAGACTCACTAACTTCATGTAGGAACACCGTTACTTTGTCTCCTAACTCATTTCCTAACAAGACAACCTCAATGATAAGACGCACACTGTTTTCAATGCATTTCTTGCTAAAAGAGCTAAGATTGTGATTGTCTCTGTTGCTGAATGAGCTTGGACGCTATTCAACTCTAATCTAGGAGAGACTCACTAACTTCATGTAGGAACACCGTTACTTTGTCTCCTAACTCATTTTCCTAACAAAACAACCTCAATGATAAGACGCACACTGTTTTCAATGCATTTCTTGCTAAAAGAGCTAAGATCGTGATTGTCTCTGTTGCTGAATGAGCTAGGACGCTATTCAACTCTAATCTAGGAGAGACTCACTAACTTCATGTAGGAACACCGTTACTTTGTCTCCTAACTCATTTTCCTAACAAGACAACCTCAATGATAAGACGCACACTGTTTTCAATGCATTTCTTGCTAAAAGAGCTAAGATCGTGATTGTCTCTGTTGCTGAATGAGCTAGGACGCAATTCAACTCTAATCTAAGAGAGACTCACTAACTTCATGTAGGAACACCGTTACTTTGTCTCCTAACTCATTTTCCTAACAAGACAACCTCAATGATAAGACGCACACTGTTTTCAATGCATTTCTTGCTAAAAGAGCTAAAATTGTGATTGTCTCTGTTGCTGAATGAGCTAGGACGCTATTCAACTCTAATCTAGGAGAGACTCACTAACTTCATGTAGGAACACCATTACTTTGTCTCATTATTCATTTTCCTAACAAGACAACCTCAATGATAAGACGCACACTGTTTTCAATGCATTTCTTGCTAAAAGGGCTAAGATCGTGATTGTCTCTGTTGCTGAATGAGCTAGGACGCTATTCAACTCTAATCTAAGAGAGACTCACTAACTTCATGTAGGAACACCGTTACTTTGTCTCCTAACTCATTTTCCTAACCAGACAACCTCAATGATAAGACGCACACTGTTTTCAATGCATTTCTTGCTAAAAGAGCTAAGATCGTGATTGTCTCTGTTGCTGAATGAGCTAGGACGCTATTCAACTCTAATCTAGGAGAGACTCACTAACTTCATGTAGGAACACCGTTACTTTGTCTCCTAACTCATTTTCCTAACAAGACAACCTCAATGATAAGACGCACACTGTTTTCAATGCATTTCTTGCTAAAAGAGCTAAGATCGTGATTGTCTCTGTTGCTGAATGAGCTAGGACGCTATTCAACTCTAATCTAAGAGAGACTCACTAACTTCATGTAGGAACACCGTTACTTTGTCTCCTAACTCATTTTCCTAACAAGACAACCTCAATGATAAGACGCACACTGTTTTCAATGTATTTCTTGCTAAAAGAGCTAAGATCGTGATTGTCTCTGTTGCTGAATGAGCAAGGACGCTATTCAACTCTAATCTAGGAGAGACTCCCTAACTTCATGTAGGAACACCGTTACTTTGTCTCCTAACTCATTTTCCTAACAAGACAACCTCAATGATAAGACGCACACTGTTTTCAATGCATTTCTTGCTAAAAGAGCTAAGATCGTGATTGTCTCTGTTGCTGAATGAGCTAGGACGCTATTCAACTCTAATCTAAGAGAGACTCACTAACTTCATGTAGGAACACCGTTACTTTGTCTCCTAACTCATTTTCCTAACAAGACAACCTCAATGATAAGACGCACACTGTTTTCAACGCATTTCTTGGTAAAAGAGCTAAGATCGTGATTGTCTCTGTTGCTGAATGAGCTAGGACGCTATTCAACTCTAATCTAAGAGAGACTCACTAACTTCATGTAGGAACACCGTTACTTTGTCTCCTAACTCATTTTCCTAACAAGACAACCTCAATGATAAGACGCACACTGTTTTCAACGCATTTCTTGGTAAAAGAGCTAAGATCGTGATTGTCTCTGTTGCTGAATGAGCTAGGACGCTATTTAACTCTAATCTAAGAGAGACTCACTAACTTCATGAAGGAACACCGTTACTTTGTCTCCTAACTCATTTTCCTAACCAGACAACCTCAATGATAAGACGCACACTGTTTTCAATGCATTTCTTACTAAAAGAGCTAAGATCGTGATTGTCTCTGTTGCTGAATGAGCTAGGACGCTATTCAACTCTAATCTAAGAGAGACTCACTAACTTCATGTAGGAACACCGTTACTTTGTCTCCTAACTCATTTTCCTAACCAGACAACCTCAATGATAAGACGCACACTGTTTTCAACGCATTTCTTGGTAAAAGAGCTAAGATCGTGATTGTCTCTGTTGCTGAATGAGCTAGGACGCTATTTAACTCTAATCTAAGAGAGACTCACTAACTTCATGAAGGAACACCGTTACTTTGTCTCCTAACTCATTTTCCTAACCAGACAACCTCAATGATAAGACGCACACTGTTTTCAATGCATTTCTTACTAAAAGAGCTAAGATCGTGATTGTCTCTGTTGCTGAATGAGCTAGGACGCTATTCAACTCTAATCTAAGAGAGACTCACTAACTTCATGTAGGAACACCGTTACTTTGTCTCCTAACTCATTTTCCTAACAAGACAACCTCAATGATAAGACGCACACTGTTTTCAATGCATTTCTTGCTAAAAGAGCTAAGATCGTGATTGTCTCTGTTGCTGAATGAGCTAGGACGCTATTCAACTCTAATCTAAGAGAGACTCACTAACTTCATGTAGGAACACCGTTACTTTGTCTCCTAACTCATTTTCCTAACAAGACAACCTCAATGATAAGACGCACACTGTTTTCAATGCATTTCTTGCTAAAAGAGCTAAGATTGTGATTGTCTCTGTTGCTGAATGAGCTAGGACGCTATTCAACTCTAATCTAGGAGAGACTCACTAACTTCATGTAGGAACACCGTTACTTTGTCTCCTAACTCATTTTCCTAACAAAACAACCTCAATGATAAGACGCACACTGTTTTCAATGCATTTCTTGCTAAAAGAGCTAAGATCGTGATTGTCTCTGTTGCTGAATGAGCTAGGACGCTATTCAACTCTAATCTAAGAGAGACTCACTAACTTCATGTAGGAACACCGTTACTTTGTCTCCTAACTCATTTTCCTAACAAGACAACCTCAATGATAAGACGCACACTGTTTTCAATGTATTTCTTGCTAAAAGGGCTAAGATCGTGATTGTCTCTGTTGCTGAATGAGCTAGGACGCTATTCAACTCTAATCTAGGAGAGACTCACTAACTTCATGTAGGAACACCGTTACTTTGTCTCCTAACTCATTTTCCTAACAAGACAACCTCAATGATAAGACGCACACTGTTTTCAATGCATTTCTTGGTAAAAGAGCTAAGATCGTGATTGTCTCTGTTGCTGAATGAGCTAGGACGCTATTCAACTCTAATCTAAGAGAGACTCACTAACTGCATGTAGGAACACCGTTACTTTGTCTCCTAACTCATTTTCCTAACAAGACAACCTCAATGATAAGACGCACACTGTTTTCAATGCATTTCTTGCTAAAAGAGCTAAGATTGTGATTGTCTCTGTTGCTGAATGAGCTAGGACGCTATTCAACTCTAATCTAGGAGAGACTCACTAACTTCATGTAGGAACACCGTTACTTTGTCTCCTAACTCATTTTCCTAACAAAACAACCTCAATGATAAGACGCACACTGTTTTCAATGCATTTCTTGCTAAAAGAGCTAAGATTGTGATTGTCTCTGTTGCTGAATGAGCTAGGACGCTATTCAACTCTAATCTAGGAGAGACTCACTAACTTCATGTAGGAACACCGTTACTTTGTCTCCTAACTCATTTTCCTAACAAAACAACCTCAATGATAAGACGCACACTGTTTTCAATGTATTTCTTGCTAAAAGAGCTAAGATCGTGATTGTCTCTGTTGCTGAATGAGCTAGGACGCTATTCAACTCTAATCTAAGAGAGACTCACTAACTTCATGTAGGAACACCGTTACTTTGTCTCCTAACTCATTTTCCTAACAAGACAACCTCAATGATAAGACGCACACTGTTTTCAATGTATTTCTTGCTAAAAGAGCTAAGATCGTGATTGTCTCTGTTGCTGAATGAGCAAGGACGCTATTCAACTCTAATCTAGGAGAGACTCCCTAACTTCATGTAGGAACACCGTTACTTTGTCTCCTAACTCATTTTCCTAACAAGACAACCTCAATGATAAGACGCACACTGTTTTCAATGCATTTCTTGCTAAAAGAGCTAAGATCGTGATTGTCTCTGTTGCTGAATGAGCTAGGACGCTATTCAACTCTAATCTAAGAGAGACTCACTAACTTCATGTAGGAACACCGTTACTTTGTCTCCTAACTCATTTTCCTAACAAGACAACCTCAATGATAAGACGCACACTGTTTTCAACGCATTTCTTGGTAAAAGAGCTAAGATCGTGATTGTCTCTGTTGCTGAATGAGCTAGGACGCTATTCAACTCTAATCTAAGAGAGACTCACTAACTTCATGTAGGAACACCGTTACTTTGTCTCCTAACTCATTTTCCTAACAAGACAACCTCAATGATAAGACGCACACTGTTTTCAACGCATTTCTTGGTAAAAGAGCTAAGATCGTGATTGTCTCTGTTGCTGAATGAGCTAGGACGCTATTTAACTCTAATCTAAGAGAGACTCACTAACTTCATGTAGGAACACCGTTACTTTGTCTCCTAACTCATTTTCCTAACAAAACAACCTCAATGATAAGACGCACACTGTTTTCAATGCATTTCTTGCTAAAAGAGCTAAGATTGTGATTGTCTCTGTTGCTGAATGAGCTAGGACGCTATTCAACTCTAATCTAGGAGAGACTCACTAACTTCATGTAGGAACACCGTTACTTTGTCTCCTAACTCATTTTCCTAACAAAACAACCTCAATGATAAGACGCACACTGTTTTCATTGCATTTCTTGCTAAAAGAGCTAAAATTGTGATTGTCTCTGTTGCTGAATGAGCTAGGACGCTATTCAACTCTAATCTAGGAGAGACTCACTAACTTCATGTAGGAACACCGTTACTTTGTCTCCTAACTCATTTTCCTAACAAAACAACCTCAATGATAAGACGCACACTGTTTTCATTGCATTTCTTGCTAAAAGAGCTAAAATTGTGATTGTCTCTGTTGCTGAATGAGCTAGGACGCTATTCAACTCTAATCTAGGAGAGACTCACTAACTTCATGTAGGAACACCATTACTTTGTCTCCTTATTCATTTTCCTAACAAGACAACCTCAATGATAAGACGCACACTGTTTTCAATGCATTTCTTGCTAAAAGGGCTAAGATCGTGATTGTCTCTGTTGCTGAATGAGCTAGGACGCTATTCAACTCTAATCTAAGAGAGACTCACTAACTTCATGTAGGAACACCGTTACTTTGTCTCCTAACTCATTTTCCTAACAAGACAACCTCAATGATAAGACGCACACTGTTTTCAATGCATTTCTTGCTAAAAGAGCTAAGATCGTGATTGTCTCTGTTGCTGAATGAGCTAGGACGCTATTCAACTCTAATCTAAGAGAGACTTACTAACTTCATGTAGGAACACCGTTACTTTGTCTCCTAACTCATTTTCCTAACAAGACAACCTCAATGATAAGACGCACACTGTTTTCATTGCATTTCTTCCTAAAAGAGCTAAGATCGTGATTGTCTCTGTTGCTGAATGAGCTAGGACGCTATTCAACTCTAATCTAGGAGAGACTCACTAACTTCATGTAGGAACACCGTTACTTTGTCTCCTAACTCATTTTCCTAACAAGACAACCTCAATGATAAGACGCACACTGTTTTCAATGCATTTCTTGCTAAAAGAGCTAAGATCGTGATTGTCTCTGTTGCTGAATGAGCTAGGACGCTATTCAACTCTAATCTAGGAGAGACTCACTAACTTCATGTAGGAACACCGTTACTTTGTCTCCTAACTCATTTTCCTAACAAGACAACCTCAATGATAAGACGCACACTGTTTTCAATTCATTTCTTGCTAAAAGAGCTAAGATCGTGATTGTCTCTGTTGCTGAATGAGCTAGGACGCTATTCAACTCTAATCTAAGAGAGACTCACTAACTTCATGTAGGAACACCGTTACTTTGTCTCCTAACTCATTTTCCTAACAAGACAACCTCAATGATAAGACGCACACTGTTTTCAATGTATTTCTTGCTAAAAGAGCTAAGATCGTGATTGTCTCTGTTGCTGAATGAGCAAGGACGCTATTCAACTCTAATCTAGGAGAGACTCCCTAACTTCATGTAGGAACACCGTTACTTTGTCTCCTAACTCATTTTCCTAACAAGACAACCTCAATGATAAGACGCACACTGTTTTCAATGCATTTCTTGCTAAAAGAGCTAAGATCGTGATTGTCTCTGTTGCTGAATGAGCTAGGACGCTATTCAACTCTAATCTAAGAGAGACTCACTAACTTCATGTAGGAACACCGTTACTTTGTCTCCTAACTCATTTTCCTAACAAGACAACCTCAATGATAAGACGCACACTGTTTTCAACGCATTTCTTGGTAAAAGAGCTAAGATCGTGATTGTCTCTGTTGCTGAATGAGCTAGGACGCTATTCAACTCTAATCTAAGAGAGACTCACTAACTTCATGTAGGAACACCGTTACTTTGTCTCCTAACTCATTTTCCTAACAAGACAACCTCAATGATAAGACGCACACTGTTTTCAATGCATTTCTTGCTAAAAGAGCTAAGATTGTGATTGTCTCTGTTGCTGAATGAGCTAGGACGCTATTCAACTCTAATCTAGGAGAGACTCACTAACTTCATGTAGGAACACCGTTACTTTGTCTCCTAACTCATTTTCCTAACAAAACAACCTCAATGATAAGACGCACACTGTTTTCAATGCATTTCTTGCTAAAAGAGCTAAGATTGTGATTGTCTCTGTTGCTGAATGAGCTAGGACGCTATTCAACTCTAATCTAGGAGAGACTCACTAACTTCATGTAGGAACACCGTTACTTTGTCTCCTAACTCATTTTCCTAACAAAACAACCTCAATGATAAGACGCACACTGTTTTCATTGCATTTCTTGCTAAAAGAGCTAAAATTGTGATTGTCTCTGTTGCTGAATGAGCTAGGACGCTATTCAACTCTAATCTAGGAGAGACTCACTAACTTCATGTAGGAACACCGTTACTTTGTCTCCTAACTCATTTTCCTAACAAAACAACCTCAATGATAAGACGCACACTGTTTTCAATGCATTTCTTGCTAAAAGAGCTAAGATCGTGATTGTCTCTGTTGCTGAATGAGCTAGGACGCTATTCAACTCTAATCTAAGAGAGACTCACTAACTTCATGTAGGAACACCGTTACTTTGTCTCCTAACTCATTTTCCTAACAAGACAACCTCAATGATAAGACGCACACTGTTTTCAACGCATTTCTTGGTAAAAGAGCTAAGATCGTGATTGTCTCTGTTGCTGAATGAGCTAGGACGCTATTCAACTCTAATCTAAGAGAGACTCACTAACTTCATGTAGGAACACCGTTACTTTGTCTCCTAACTCATTTTCCTAACAAGACAACCTCAATGATAAGACGCACACTGTTTTCAACGCATTTCTTGGTAAAAGAGCTAAGATCGTGATTGTCTCTGTTGCTGAATGAGCTAGGACGCTATTTAACTCTAATCTAAGAGAGACTCACTAACTTCATGTAGGAACACCGTTACTTTGTCTCCTAACTCATTTTCCTAACAAAACAACCTCAATGATAAGACGCACACTGTTTTCAATGCATTTCTTGCTAAAAGAGCTAAGATTGTGATTGTCTCTGTTGCTGAATGAGCTAGGACGCTATTCAACTCTAATCTAGGAGAGACTCACTAACTTCATGTAGGAACACCGTTACTTTGTCTCCTAACTCATTTTCCTAACAAAACAACCTCAATGATAAGACGCACACTGTTTTCATTGCATTTCTTGCTAAAAGAGCTAAAATTGTGATTGTCTCTGTTGCTGAATGAGCTAGGACGCTATTCAACTCTAATCTAGGAGAGACTCACTAACTTCATGTAGGAACACCGTTACTTTGTCTCCTAACTCATTTTCCTAACAAAACAACCTCAATGATAAGACGCACACTGTTTTCATTGCATTTCTTGCTAAAAGAGCTAAAATTGTGATTGTCTCTGTTGCTGAATGAGCTAGGACGCTATTCAACTCTAATCTAGGAGAGACTCACTAACTTCATGTAGGAACACCATTACTTTGTCTCCTTATTCATTTTCCTAACAAGACAACCTCAATGATAAGACGCACACTGTTTTCAATGCATTTCTTGCTAAAAGGGCTAAGATCGTGATTGTCTCTGTTGCTGAATGAGCTAGGACGCTATTCAACTCTAATCTAAGAGAGACTCACTAACTTCATGTAGGAACACCGTTACTTTGTCTCCTAACTCATTTTCCTAACAAGACAACCTCAATGATAAGACGCACACTGTTTTCAATGCATTTCTTGCTAAAAGAGCTAAGATCGTGATTGTCTCTGTTGCTGAATGAGCTAGGACGCTATTCAACTCTAATCTAAGAGAGACTTACTAACTTCATGTAGGAACACCGTTACTTTGTCTCCTAACTCATTTTCCTAACAAGACAACCTCAATGATAAGACGCACACTGTTTTCATTGCATTTCTTCCTAAAAGAGCTAAGATCGTGATTGTCTCTGTTGCTGAATGAGCTAGGACGCTATTCAACTCTAATCTAGGAGAGACTCACTAACTTCATGTAGGAACACCGTTACTTTGTCTCCTAACTCATTTTCCTAACAAGACAACCTCAATGATAAGACGCACACTGTTTTCAATGCATTTCTTGCTAAAAGAGCTAAGATCGTGATTGTCTCTGTTGCTGAATGAGCTAGGACGCTATTCAACTCTAATCTAGGAGAGACTCACTAACTTCATGTAGGAACACCGTTACTTTGTCTCCTAACTCATTTTCCTAACAAGACAACCTCAATGATAAGACGCACACTGTTTTCAATTCATTTCTTGCTAAAAGAGCTAAGATCGTGATTGTCTCTGTTGCTGAATGAGCTAGGACGCTATTCAACTCTAATCTAAGAGAGACTCACTAACTTCATGTAGGAACACCGTTACTTTGTCTCCTAACTCATTTTCCTAACAAGACAACCTCAATGATAAGACGCACACTGTTTTCAATGTATTTCTTGCTAAAAGAGCTAAGATCGTGATTGTCTCTGTTGCTGAATGAGCAAGGACGCTATTCAACTCTAATCTAGGAGAGACTCCCTAACTTCATGTAGGAACACCGTTACTTTGTCTCCTAACTCATTTTCCTAACAAGACAACCTCAATGATAAGACGCACACTGTTTTCAATGCATTTCTTGCTAAAAGAGCTAAGATCGTGATTGTCTCTGTTGCTGAATGAGCTAGGACGCTATTCAACTCTAATCTAAGAGAGACTCACTAACTTCATGTAGGAACACCGTTACTTTGTCTCCTAACTCATTTTCCTAACAAGACAACCTCAATGATAAGACGCACACTGTTTTCAACGCATTTCTTGGTAAAAGAGCTAAGATCGTGATTGTCTCTGTTGCTGAATGAGCTAGGACGCTATTCAACTCTAATCTAAGAGAGACTCACTAACTTCATGTAGGAACACCGTTACTTTGTCTCCTAACTCATTTTCCTAACAAGACAACCTCAATGATAAGACGCACACTGTTTTCAATGCATTTCTTGCTAAAAGAGCTAAGATTGTGATTGTCTCTGTTGCTGAATGAGCTAGGACGCTATTCAACTCTAATCTAGGAGAGACTCACTAACTTCATGTAGGAACACCGTTACTTTGTCTCCTAACTCATTTTCCTAACAAAACAACCTCAATGATAAGACGCACACTGTTTTCAATGCATTTCTTGCTAAAAGAGCTAAGATTGTGATTGTCTCTGTTGCTGAATGAGCTAGGACGCTATTCAACTCTAATCTAGGAGAGACTCACTAACTTCATGTAGGAACACCGTTACTTTGTCTCCTAACTCATTTTCCTAACAAAACAACCTCAATGATAAGACGCACACTGTTTTCATTGCATTTCTTGCTAAAAGAGCTAAAATTGTGATTGTCTCTGTTGCTGAATGAGCTAGGACGCTATTCAACTCTAATCTAGGAGAGACTCACTAACTTCATGTAGGAACACCGTTACTTTGTCTCCTAACTCATTTTCCTAACAAAACAACCTCAATGATAAGACGCACACTGTTTTCATTGCATTTCTTGCTAAAAGAGCTAAAATTGTGATTGTCTCTGTTGCTGAATGAGCTAGGACGCTATTCAACTCTAATCTAGGAGAGACTCACTAACTTCATGTAGGAACACCATTACTTTGTCTCCTTATTCATTTTCCTAACAAGACAACCTCAATGATAAGACGCACACTGTTTTCAATGCATTTCTTGCTAAAAGGGCTAAGATCGTGATTGTCTCTGTTGCTGAATGAGCTAGGACGCTATTCAACTCTAATCTAAGAGAGACTCACTAACTTCATGTAGGAACACCGTTACTTTGTCTCCTAACTCATTTTCCTAACAAGACAACCTCAATGATAAGACGCACACTGTTTTCAATGCATTTCTTGCTAAAAGAGCTAAGATCGTGATTGTCTCTGTTGCTGAATGAGCTAGGACGCTATTCAACTCTAATCTAAGAGAGACTTACTAACTTCATGTAGGAACACCGTTACTTTGTCTCCTAACTCATTTTCCTAACAAGACAACCTCAATGATAAGACGCACACTGTTTTCATTGCATTTCTTCCTAAAAGAGCTAAGATCGTGATTGTCTCTGTTGCTGAATGAGCTAGGACGCTATTCAACTCTAATCTAGGAGAGACTCACTAACTTCATGTAGGAACACCGTTACTTTGTCTCCTAACTCATTTTCCTAACAAGACAACCTCAATGATAAGACGCACACTGTTTTCAATTCATTTCTTGCTAAAAGAGCTAAGATCGTGATTGTCTCTGTTGCTGAATGAGCTAGGACGCTATTCAACTCTAATCTAAGAGAGACTCACTAACTTCATGTAGGAACACCGTTACTTTGTCTCCTAACTCATTTTCCTAACAAGACAACCTCAATGATAAGACGCACACTGTTTTCAATGTATTTCTTGCTAAAAGAGCTAAGATCGTGATTGTCTCTGTTGCTGAATGAGCAAGGACGCTATTCAACTCTAATCTAGGAGAGACTCCCTAACTTCATGTAGGAACACCGTTACTTTGTCTCCTAACTCATTTTCCTAACAAGACAACCTCAATGATAAGACGCACACTGTTTTCAATGCATTTCTTGCTAAAAGAGCTAAGATCGTGATTGTCTCTGTTGCTGAATGAGCTAGGACGCTATTCAACTCTAATCTAAGAGAGACTCACTAACTTCATGTAGGAACACCGTTACTTTGTCTCCTAACTCATTTTCCTAACAAGACAACCTCAATGATAAGACGCACACTGTTTTCAACGCATTTCTTGGTAAAAGAGCTAAGATCGTGATTGTCTCTGTTGCTGAATGAGCTAGGACGCTATTCAACTCTAATCTAAGAGAGACTCACTAACTTCATGTAGGAACACCGTTACTTTGTCTCCTAACTCATTTTCCTAACAAGACAACCTCAATGATAAGACGCACACTGTTTTCAACGCATTTCTTGGTAAAAGAGCTAAGATCGTGATTGTCTCTGTTGCTGAATGAGCTAGGACGCTATTTAACTCTAATCTAAGAGAGACTCACTAACTTCATGAAGGAACACCGTTACTTTGTCTCCTAACTCATTTTCCTAACCAGACAACCTCAATGATAAGACGCACACTGTTTTCAATGCATTTCTTACTAAAAGAGCTAAGATCGTGATTGTCTCTGTTGCTGAATGAGCTAGGACGCTATTCAACTCTAATCTAAGAGAGACTCACTAACTTCATGTAGGAACACCGTTACTTTGTCTCCTAACTCATTTTCCTAACCAGACAACCTCAATGATAAGACGCACACTGTTTTCAACGCATTTCTTGGTAAAAGAGCTAAGATCGTGATTGTCTCTGTTGCTGAATGAGCTAGGACGCTATTTAACTCTAATCTAAGAGAGACTCACTAACTTCATGAAGGAACACCGTTACTTTGTCTCCTAACTCATTTTCCTAACCAGACAACCTCAATGATAAGACGCACACTGTTTTCAATGCATTTCTTACTAAAAGAGCTAAGATCGTGATTGTCTCTGTTGCTGAATGAGCTAGGACGCTATTCAACTCTAATCTAAGAGAGACTCACTAACTTCATGTAGGAACACCGTTACTTTGTCTCCTAACTCATTTTCCTAACAAGACAACCTCAATGATAAGACGCACACTGTTTTCAATGCATTTCTTGCTAAAAGAGCTAAGATCGTGATTGTCTCTGTTGCTGAATGAGCTAGGACGCTATTCAACTCTAATCTAAGAGAGACTCACTAACTTCATGTAGGAACACCGTTACTTTGTCTCCTAACTCATTTTCCTAACAAGACAACCTCAATGATAAGACGCACACTGTTTTCAATGCATTTCTTGCTAAAAGAGCTAAGATTGTGATTGTCTCTGTTGCTGAATGAGCTAGGACGCTATTCAACTCTAATCTAGGAGAGACTCACTAACTTCATGTAGGAACACCGTTACTTTGTCTCCTAACTCATTTTCCTAACAAAACAACCTCAATGATAAGACGCACACTGTTTTCAATGCATTTCTTGCTAAAAGAGCTAAGATCGTGATTGTCTCTGTTGCTGAATGAGCTAGGACGCTATTCAACTCTAATCTAAGAGAGACTCACTAACTGCATGTAGGAACACCGTTACTTTGTCTCCTAACTCATTTTCCTAACAAGACAACCTCAATGATAAGACGCACACTGTTTTCAATGCATTTCTTGCTAAAAGAGCTAAGATTGTGATTGTCTCTGTTGCTGAATGAGCTAGGACGCTATTCAACTCTAATCTAGGAGAGACTCACTAACTTCATGTAGGAACACCGTTACTTTGTCTCCTAACTCATTTTCCTAACAAAACAACCTCAATGATAAGAAGCACACTGTTTTCAATGCATTTCTTGCTAAAAGAGCTAAGATTGTGATTGTCTCTGTTGCTGAATGAGCTAGGACGCTATTCAACTCTAATCTAGGAGAGACTCACTAACTTCATGTAGGAACACCGTTACTTTGTCTCCTAACTCATTTTCCTAACAAAACAACCTCAATGATAAGACGCACACTGTTTTCAATGTATTTCTTGCTAAAAGAGCTAAGATCGTGATTGTCTCTGTTGCTGAATGAGCTAGGACGCTATTCAACTCTAATCTAAGAGAGACTCACTAACTTCATGTAGGAACACCGTTACTTTGTCTCCTAACTCATTTTCCTAACAAGACAACCTCAATGATAAGACGCACACTGTTTTCAATGCATTTCTTGGTAAAAGAGCTAAGATCGTGATTGTCTCTGTTGCTGAATGAGCTAGGACGCTATTCAACTCTAATCTAGGAGAGACTCACTAACTTCATGTAGGAACACCGTTACTTTGTCTCCTAACTCATTTTCCTAACAAGACAACCTCAATGATAAGACGCACACTGTTTTCAATGCATTTCTTGGTAAAAGAGCTAAGATTGTGATTGTCTCTGTTGCTGAATGAGCTAGGACGCTATTCAACTCTAATCTAAGAGAGACTCACTAACTTCATGAAGGAACACCGTTACTTTGTCTCCTAACTCATTTTCCTAACCAGACAACCTCAATGATAAGACGCACACTGTTTTCAATGCATTTCTTACTAAAAGAGCTAAGATCGTGATTGTCTCTGTTGCTGAATGAGCTAGGACGCTATTCAACTCTAATCTAAGAGAGACTCACTAACTTCATGTAGGAACACCGTTACTTTGTCTCCTAACTCATTTTCCTAACAAGACAACCTCAATGATAAGACGCACACTGTTTTCAATGCATTTCTTGCTAAAAGAGCTAAGATTGTGATTGTCTCTGTTGCTGAATGAGCTAGGACGCTATTCAACTCTATTCTAGGAGAGACTCACTAACTTCATGTAGGAACACCGTTACTTTGTCTCCTAACTCATTTTCCTAACAAAACAACCTCAATGATAAGACGCACACTGTTTTCAATGCATTTCTTGCTAAAAGAGCTAAGATCGTGATTGTCTCTGTTGCTGAATGAGCTAGGACGCTATTCAACTCTAATCTAAGAGAGACTCACTAACTTCATGTAGGAACACCGTTACTTTGTCTCCTAACTCATTTTCCTAACAAGACAACCTCAATGATAAGACGCACACTGTTTTCAACGCATTTCTTGGTAAACGAGCTAAGATCGTGATTGTCTCTGTTGCTGAATGAGCTAGGACGCTATTCAACTCTAATCTAGGAGAGACTCACTAACTTCATGTAGGAACACCGTTACTTTGTCTCCTAACTCATTTTCCTAACAAGACAACCTCAATGATAAGACGCACACTGTTTTCAATGCATTTCTTGCTAAAAGAGCTAAGATCGTGATTGTCTCTGTTGCTGAATGAGCTAGGACGCTATTCAACTCTAATCTAAGAGAGACTCACTAACTGCATGTAGGAACACCGTTACTTTGTCTCCTAACTCATTTTCCTAACAAGACAACCTCAATGATAAGACGCACACTGTTTTCAATGCATTTCTTGCTAAAAGAGCTAAGATTGTGATTGTCTCTGTTGCTGAATGAGCTAGGACGCTATTCAACTCTAATCTAGGAGAGACTCACTAACTTCATGTAGGAACACCGTTACTTTGTCTCCTAACTCATTTTCCTAACAAAACAACCTCAATGATAAGACGCACACTGTTTTCAATGCATTTCTTGCTAAAAGAGCTAAGATTGTGATTGTCTCTGTTGCTGAATGAGCTAGGACGCTATTCAACTCTAATCTAGGAGAGACTCACTAACTTCATGTAGGAACACCGTTACTTTGTCTCCTAACTCA
Source organism: Engystomops pustulosus (assembly GCF_040894005.1). Lineage (NCBI taxonomy): Eukaryota > Metazoa > Chordata > Amphibia > Anura > Leptodactylidae > Engystomops > Engystomops pustulosus. Next base: position 45,218,768 of record NC_092414.1, on the reverse strand, counting down.
TTTTCCTAACAAAACAACCTCAATGATAAGACGCACACTGTTTTCAATGTATTTCTTGCTAAAAGAGCTAAGATCGTGATTGTCTCTGTTGCTGAATGAGCTAGGACGCTATTCAACTCTAATCTAAGAGAGACTCACTAACTTCATGTAGGAACACCGTTACTTTGTCTCCTAACTCATTTTCCTAACAAGACAACCTCAATGATAAGACGCACACTGTTTTCAATGCATTTCTTGGTAAAAGAGCTAAGATCGTGATTGTCTCTGTTGCTGAATGAGCTAGGACGCTATTCAACTCTAATCTAGGAGAGACTCACTAACTTCATGTAGGAACACCGTTACTTTGTCTCCTAACTCATTTTCCTAACAAGACAACCTCAATGATAAGACGCACACTGTTTTCAATGCATTTCTTGGTAAAAGAGCTAAGATTGTGATTGTGTCTGTTGCTGAATGAGCTAGGACGCTATTCAACTCTAATCTAAGAGAGACTCACTAACTTCATGAAGGAACACCGTTACTTTGTCTCCTAACTCATTTTCCTAACCAGACAACCTCAATGATAAGACGCACACTGTTTTCAATGCATTTCTTACTAAAAGAGCTAAGATCGTGATTGTCTCTGTTGCTGAATGAGCTAGGACGCTATTTAACTCTAATCTAAGAGAGACTCACTAACTTCATGAAGGAACACCGTTACTTTGTCTCCTAACTCATTTTCCTAACAAGACAACCTCAATGATAAGACGCACACTGTTTTCAATGCATTTCTTACTAAAAGAGCTAAGATCGTGATTGTCTCTGTTGCTGAATGAGCTAGGACGCTATTCAACTCTAATCTAAGAGAGACTCACTAACTTCATGTAGGAACACCGTTACTTTGTCTCCTAACTCATTTTCCTAACAAGACAACCTCAATGATAAGACGCACACTGTTTTCAATGCATTTCTTGCTAAAAGAGCTAAGATCGTGATTGTCTCTGTTGCTGAATGAGCTAGGACGCTATTCAACTCTAATCTAAGAGAGACTCACTAACTTCATGTAGGAACACCGTTACTTTGTCTCCTAACTCATTTTCCTAACAAGACAACCTCAATGATAAGACGCACACTGTTTTCAATGCATTTCTTGCTAAAAGAGCTAAGATCGTGATTGTCTCTGTTGCTGAATGAGCTAGGACGCTATTCAACTCTAATCTAAGAGAGACTCACTAACTTCATGAAGGAACACCGTTACTTTGTCTCCTAACTCATTTTCCTAACAAGACAACCTCAATGATAAGACGCACACTGTTTTCAATGCATTTCTTACTAAAAGAGCTAAGATCGTGATTGTCTCTGTTGCTGAATGAGCTAGGACGCTATTCAACTCTAATCTAAGAGAGACTCACTAACTTCATGTAGGAACACCGTTACTTTGTCTCCTAACTCATTTTCCTAACAAGACAACCTCAATGATAAGACGCACACTGTTTTCAATGCATTTCTTGCTAAAAGAGCTAAGATCGTGATTGTCTCTGTTGCTGAATGAGCTAGGACGCTATTCAACTCTAATCTAAGAGAGACTCACTAACTTCATGTAGGAACACCGTTACTTTGTCTCCTAACTCATTTTCCTAACCAGACAACCTCAATGATAAGACGCACACTGTTTTCAATGCATTTCTTGCTAAAAGAGCTAAGATCGTGATTGTCTCTGTTGCTGAATGAGCTAGGACGCTATTCAACTCTAATCTAAGAGAGACTCACTAACTTCATGTAGGAACACCGTTACTTTGTCTCCTATTTCATTTTCCTAACAAGACAACCTCAATGATAAGACGCACACTGTTTTCAATGCATTTCTTGCTAAAAGAGCTAAGATCGTGATTGTCTCTGTTGCTGAATGAGCTAGGACGCTATTCAACTCTAATCTAGGAGAGACTCACTAACTTCATGTAGGAACACCGTTACTTTGTCTCCTAACTCATTTCCTAACAAGACAACCTCAATGATAAGACGCACACTGTTTTCAATGCATTTCTTGCTAAAAGAGCTAAGATTGTGATTGTCTCTGTTGCTGAATGAGCTTGGACGCTATTCAACTCTAATCTAGGAGAGACTCACTAACTTCATGTAGGAACACCGTTACTTTGTCTCCTAACTCATTTTCCTAACAAAACAACCTCAATGATAAGACGCACACTGTTTTCAATGCATTTCTTGCTAAAAGAGCTAAGATCGTGATTGTCTCTGTTGCTGAATGAGCTAGGACGCTATTCAACTCTAATCTAGGAGAGACTCACTAACTTCATGTAGGAACACCGTTACTTTGTCTCCTAACTCATTTTCCTAACAAGACAACCTCAATGATAAGACGCACACTGTTTTCAATGCATTTCTTGCTAAAAGAGCTAAGATCGTGATTGTCTCTGTTGCTGAATGAGCTAGGACGCTATTCAACTCTAATCTAAGAGAGACTCACTAACTTCATGTAGGAACACCGTTACTTTGTCTCCTAACTCATTTTCCTAACAAGACAACCTCAATGATAAGACGCACACTGTTTTCAATGCATTTCTTGCTAAAAGAGCTAAAATTGTGATTGTCTCTGTTGCTGAATGAGCTAGGACGCTATTCAACTCTAATCTAGGAGAGACTCACTAACTTCATGTAGGAACACCATTACTTTGTCTCATTATTCATTTTCCTAACAAGACAACCTCAATGATAAGACGCACACTGTTTTCAATGCATTTCTTGCTAAAAGGGCTAAGATCGTGATTGTCTCTGTTGCTGAATGAGCTAGGACGCTATTCAACTCTAATCTAAGAGAGACTCACTAACTTCATGTAGGAACACCGTTACTTTGTCTCCTAACTCATTTTCCTAACCAGACAACCTCAATGATAAGACGCACACTGTTTTCAATGCATTTCTTGCTAAAAGAGCTAAGATCGTGATTGTCTCTGTTGCTGAATGAGCTAGGACGCTATTCAACTCTAATCTAGGAGAGACTCACTAACTTCATGTAGGAACACCGTTACTTTGTCTCCTAACTCATTTTCCTAACAAGACAACCTCAATGATAAGACGCACACTATTTTCAATGCATTTCTTGCTAAAAGGGCTAAGATCGTGATTGTCTCTGTTGCTGAATGAGCTAGGACGCTATTCAACTCTAATCTAAGAGAGACTCACTAACTTCATGTAGGAACACCGTTACTTTGTCTCCTAACTCATTTTCCTAACAAGACAACCTCAATGATAAGACGCACACTGTTTTCAATGCATTTCTTGCTAAAAGAGCTAAGATCGTGATTGTCTCTGTTGCTGAATGAGCTAGGACGCTATTCAACTCTAATCTAAGAGAGACTCACTAACTTCATGTAGGAACACCGTTACTTTGTCTCCTAACTCATTTTCCTAACAAGACAACCTCAATGATAAGACGCACACTGTTTTCAATGCATTTCTTGCTAAAAGAGCTAAGATCGTGATTGTCTCTGTTGCTGAATGAGCTAGGACGCTATTCAACTCTAATCTAGGAGAGACTCACTAACTTCATGTAGGAACACCGTTACTTTGTCTCCTAACTCATTTTCCTAACAAGACAACCTCAATGATAAGACGCACACTGTTTTCAATGCATTTCTTGCTAAAAGAGCTAAGATCGTGATTGTCTCTGTTGCTGAATGAGCTAGGACGCTATTCAACTCTAATCTAAGAGAGACTCACTAACTTCATGTAGGAACACCGTTACTTTGTCTCCTAACTCATTTTCCTAACAAGACAACCTCAATGATAAGACGCACACTGTTTTCAATGTATTTCTTGCTAAAAGAGCTAAGATCGTGATTGTCTCTGTTGCTGAATGAGCAAGGACGCTATTCAACTCTAATCTAGGAGAGACTCCCTAACTTCATGTAGGAACACCGTTACTTTGTCTCCTAACTCATTTTCCTAACAAGACAACCTCAATGATAAGACGCACACTGTTTTCAATGCACTCTTTTTATATAAATTTATAAACAATTAACTCAAATTTCATATCATCAATTGTCCTCCCAAATTAACTTAAACTGCCCAAACCTGGCCAACAACCACACATACCATAGTAAATTGTACTTAACCAAAACAAAACAACTACAATCATGTACATTGAGCATAAACGAAACACACACAAAAAAAAAACACAGCAATCGCTTTTTAATACTTTTTTTTTTTTTTTTTTTTTTTTTTTTAAATTTTTTTTTAATTTTTTTTTTTTTTTATAATTTTTTTTTTTTTTTTTTTTAATTATTAATATATATCCTATATATCCTATGCTATATTCTATTCTATGAACCCACTCCCATTTGCACCCTGGCCAACAGCTCGCCTCATGTCCATGTCATGTCCGCATAGTCCAGATGTTGACCGCCACACAAAAAAAAAATAAAAAATAAAATTGCACTGCACACCCACATCCCTCCCCCCATTTCCCCCACCCAACCTGTTCTGGTCCCACTATCTAACCATAGCGCAACAACTAAAACAGCAAACAACAACTTAAATAATTTTAATAAGAGAAAACAAAGCACTCAATAAACCCGAAGGCTCAAGTTTAGTGTCTATAAGCCTTTTTTAAAAAAAACACTTTTATTTCAAAACAAAAAGACTATCGAGTGACACTCCAGCCCACAACCAGGAAAAGAAGGGAGCAAAACTAAGGCACAGAGAAATTAAATCCCCTCCAAAGAAGGGCTGCCCTGTCTGTGCCCAGCCTTACACCTTCCAAAGAACGCACCTTCACCAGGTCACCCATAATGTTCCTAACAACCTCTTCCACTGGGAGGATTTTTTGCTGAGTAGTCAGACTACATCGTGCAATCCACGTGCCATACCTTACCACTATGCTTACTAGAAATAAAGTGTTCCGGTCCCTTCCACCAAGGTCTCTGAAAGCTCCATAGGCCCACTCAGCATAAGAAAGGCTGGCTAAACCTCTCCAGCCAATGGAGGCACCCGCCCGTTTGTATACCTCTGCATTAAAGGGACAATGAAGCAGGAAGTGATCCATACTTTCTAGTATGCCACCACACTGCTCCCGAGGACAACCTCGATCATCAGCGCTTCTGAACTTCACATTGTCCCTCACATGCAGTTTCCCATGGAAGCAGCGCCAAGTGAAGTCCCAAAACTTCTTAGGGATCCTTACTGAGTTTAAAAGCTTTAGCCCCACCCCTAGATCCCGACTTGGGCAATCTTTGAGCACCAGGGGCTTCTGAAAGTGGGACAACAGAACCCTCTTGTCAAGCAATCTCCTTGACAGAGTCCTGATCTCACCCACCTGCAGACCCCACCGGCGGATCACCTTCAAAACCGGGGCGACATAAGACGGAAGATATCCATGCCGTGAACGTAAGTCTTTCACTCGCCCTCCTGACTCCCATTGCTGGAAGAAAGGCCGAAACCATCCCTTACAGGAGAATACCCACGGAGGAGCCCTCTCTTTCCAGAGGTTCGCTAGGTTCATCTTAAGAAAAGTGTTCGCTAAGAACACAACAGGGTTGACCATACCCAACCCTCCTAGTCTCCTCGTACGGTAAGTAACCTCCCTCTTGACTAGGTTTAGTTTATTCCCCCATAACAGTTGGAAGAACAAACTGTAGACCCGCTTCCAGAGAGGCTCTGGCAACATACACACACTGCCCAGGTATATTAACAACGGTAGCACATAGGCCTTTGCCAGGTGAACCCTTTCCCTCAGGGTCAAAGACCGAAGACCCTTCCATTGGTTGACCTTTTGGGTGGCATTGTCCAGTCTACCTTCCCAATTTCGAGTGGGGTAGTCCCCCATATCAAATTCAATGCCCAAGATTTTAGCAGACCCCTGAGGTTTTGGGAGAGTGTCCGGAAGATCAAACTCGGGATCCTCCTCTCCCAACCAGAGACATTCACACTTTTCACGGTTGATCATGGACCCAGATGCCTCCGAGTAGCGGTCAACCTCAGACATCACCATCTCCGCCTCCCCTCCCGAGGACACGAAAACGGTGACATCATCAGCATACGCCACCACCCTCAGGGTGGCCTCCGGATCCTCCCGGCTCATCCCGACTCCCACCAATGGACCACCATCAATCCTCCGAAGGAAGGGATCGATAGCGAACACATATAATAGTGGGCTCAGAGGACAACCCTGGCGGACTCCAGACCCCACCTCAAAAGGGTGCCCAACCCAACCGTTTACAAGGGGGAAGGTCTCAGCCCCAGCATATAAGGTCTGAAGCCAATTAACAAACCCACCCGGTAGACCGTACCGCAAAAGTACCGACCAGAGGTACTCATGGTTGACTCTGTCAAAGGCCTTCGCCTGATCTAAGGACAGCATATACCCCTTCCAGTTACCTGCCTTTCCCTGCTCCACTGCCTCCCGGACACCGAGCACAGCACTAAAAGTACTTCGGCCTGGAACAGAGCAATGCTGGGCCCCTGAAAGAAGCCGGGGTGCGAACTGCACCAGCCGATTAAATAGTACCTTTGCCAGAACCTTCCTGTCTGTATTGAGAAGCGCTATGGGCCGCCAATTCTCAATACGTGACGGGTCCTTACCCTTTGATAGAATGATTAGGGCCGACCTCCTCATTGACTTTGGCAAAGTGCCCGAGGAAAGACACTCGTTAAAAACCTCAGTCAAGAGGGGAATTAAACTTCCTTTAAAGGTCTTGTAGAACTCGGATGTTAAGCCATCCGGACCAGGCGATTTCTTGAGGGCAAGACCCTCGATCGCCCGTCTCACTTCCTCTTCACTAATCGGTTCTATCAAAACGCCAAGGGAGGGGTCTACCCCTTTCTCAGGGACTGCCTCAGCCAGGAAAGCCGACATCACATCCCGATCCAGTTCCTTCTTCCCCAAGAGATGCCCGTAAAAGGATCTGATGACCTCCAGGATCCCTGATTTGGATCTCTTCAGGGAACCCGTACTGTCCCTCAGTCCTGTCACAATTTTACTATTCACTGACATCTTGCAATTCCTGTAAGGGTCGGGCGAGCGGTATTTCCCGAAATCCCTCTCAAGAATCAAAGATGCGTGCCTATTGTACTGACATTTCTTGAGCAAAGATTTGACTCTGGAGATCTCCTCCCTACTACCTCCAGTCGAGACTAGATGTTCGAGTTTCCTCCTCAGACCTTGGTACAAATTGTACATATCAAGGCTTCTGAGGCTTGAGAGCTGACGGAAATACTTCGCCACTCTTTTTTTGAATATCTCCCACCACTCAGCCTTAGTGCCACCAAGATCCAATAACGGTACCTGGCTTTGAAGGAAGTCCTCAAAGGATTGTCTTACCGCAGCTTCTTCCAGGAGAGATGAATTCAACCTCCATAGACCTTTACCCATCCGAGGAGTCTCTGTAACATTCAAAGAAAACATAATCATACAGTGATCGGAAAATTCCACCTCTGTCACCGACACAGGTGACGAGATGGCTTCTTCCTTTAAAAAAAACCTATCTATTCTTGACCTACTATTACCTCTGTAAAAGGTGTAACCCGCGTGACCTGGGGAGTGCCGGATGTGGTTATCCACCAGGCGAGCTTCACTAGCTATTCTACATAAAGCTGTGCTGTCATAAGTCGGCTTGTATTCGGAACCTCCCCTATCCTGGGATCTAACAATAGTGTTAAAATCCCCTCCGAAAACCACTTGCCGGCTTGTAAAAAGAAAAGGCTTAATCCTCATAAAAAGATCCTTGCGGCCACCTCGTGTTTGGGGGCCATATATATTAATCAGACGCAAATCTTGTCCTTTCATGAGAACATCAAGGATTAGACACCTCCCCATTTCTAATTCAATCATTCGTCGGCATTCTACCTGTGCAGTAAAAAGAACCGCCACTCCGCTATATGGCTCAGCCGCAAGAGACCAATAAGATGGTCCCCTCGTCCATTCCTGCCTTGCTTTGGCTACCCCAGGCAATGTGGATATCCTGGTCTCTTGCAAAAATAAAATGTCAGCTTCAACCTGGCTGAGAAAATCAAAGGCTGCAAATCTAGCCATATTAGACTTAATGCTAGCCACATTAATGGAGGCTAGCGTCAACGGAGTGAGTGCCGCCATAGAGAATGATTAAATTAGACAGCCTTCTTCTTGCCACCCTTCCCTCTATCCCCATCTGATGAGGATCCCTTTCCCCTTTTTAATGAGGGTCCACTCGTATCCATTTTTTTCCCTTTTTTCTTTTTCTTACAGGTCTCATCTTCAGATTCCAGGCCAGCCTCCTCCCCCGAAGACAGTGGTCTCTGCAAGGGAGAAGACTCAGCGCCCTCTCTCTGCCCTACCTCCTCCTCTTCTTCCTCATCAGAGGAAGGGGATATGTCCCTGAGGGCTTGGTAGCGATTTGAGGTAAAGCCAGAACGGCCGCAGGTTTCTGCTTCCTTCGATCGGGTTGCAAGGGATTTTGACCTGCCAGTACCCAGTTTGTGGCCCTCAGCTCCACCCTCCCTCTTCTCCTCCCCTGCACTTTCATAACAGGAGAGGCCAGAGGAAAGGCTTTGCTCCTCCCTATCGATCCTTCCTAGCTCCTCGTCCACCTCCTCATCCCTCGGGGTCTCTGTCACATCCCTTTCAGTACGGGGCTCAGGACATGCTTCAGAACTTAATCTTTGCACCCCTTGCTCCCTCTGTTTCCTCCGCTCGGCCTCTCGCCTCAGCCGAGAGTGAGACTTCTTCCTCGACCCCTTTGCTCCCCCACCTCCGCCGTCCCCCACCACTGAAGGATTGCTCCCCTCCGGGTGTAGGACTGCATTGGCAAAGGAGCGCGGGCACCGGCTGAACGGGTGACCCAACTCACCACACAGGTGACAGCGAATATCTCCACAGTCTGCAGCAAGATGTCCAGACCCCCCACAGAGTGAGCACCTCCGCACATTACAGTTTGCACTGAGGTGGGAGGGGTCACCGCACCTGTGGCAGAGCTTCGGCTGTCCCTGGTAGAAGACTAGAATGCGATCTCTACCCAGGAAGGTTGATGAGGGAATATGGGTAACAGTATGGCCCGAACGCTTAAGCCTCACCATAAACGTCCAGGCCCCCGACCAGATCCCAAATTCATCCAGATTCCTTTTTGGGACCTCCACCACCTCTCCATATCTTCCTATCCAGGTCATGATATCAATGCAAGAAAGAGACTCGTTACGAGTCAGCACGGTCACTTTCTTGATCCCATTTTGACGGGTTACTGCTTGTACTGCAAAATCCCGCCATTCAGGCTGAGCCTTCACCAGTTCGTAATTCGCCCAGAAGACCTCAAGACCCTCCGGGCGAACAAAACTGATGTCGAACTCAGGGGTCCCATGAGGATGTATTAAAGCATAGATGTCGCAGGCCTTGAAGCCCATCTTAAGCAGGAGTTCCACCACCCTTTTCCTTGGGGGGCAACCATCATTACCTCTCCACCTAAGACGGACGACATTCCTCCTTGAGACCCCCTGCCCACTTGTAGGGAGTGACCAAACTACCTCCCCTTCCTTTCTCTCTCGGAAGGCCCCTAGACCATGCCTCTCAATCCAAAAGGACAGGTCCACCTGCTGACCATCCACTGTCATGGTACTTTCCCCAGCACGCAAAGCTTCGAGAAGGCGCCTTTGCAATGTGCCGTCCCCGGAATCTGAAGATGGGAGCTGTCCCGGAGCCCCACCCGCCACACTGGCATAACTTCTGCCAACTGTGCTCCTACTTGGAGCCTCCAATCTACCCACACCACTACCTCCAGGCCTCACCACCTCTTCACTCACACTTTCATCCATACTGGCCAGGTTTGGGGGGGAGACTTCCTGCTTCTCTACATCACCAGTAATCTTGGATGAGAGTCCCTGCCCTCCACTGGCAGAACCTGGAACCGATTTTTTCTCCTTTCCCTGGACGGGAGAGGGCAGAACAGGAACATCCTCTGCAGAGACCACATTCTCCCTAGGCAAAGTTAAGGAAGCTGCATTTGTGGCCCCTGGCACCACCGAAGGACTACCCCCTGACACATCAGGGAGACTTGCTGCACCAGCACCGTTTTTTACGCCACCTCCTGCACTATTTGGCTCCACCACCATGTTACCACCATGCTCTGCACTGCCACCAGAGACGGTGCCCTTCGCCACAATCATAGCCATATCGCTCTCCCCGCTTGTATACCCCTGTTCCACCACAGAAACAGAGGCGTGCACTGCGGGACCCGCTCCCTTTACAGGGGGCGAGTTGTGATGCACATAAACTAGCTTTACCTCCTCTTTCACCTTCAACTTTTTCTTTGGGGAAGACCTCGACCTCTTCCTCTTTCCTTCTAGATGTTCCTCCGGACCAGGGTCGTCCCCAAAGGAGAAACCCTCAAGATGCACTGGGGACTCTAACTTCCTTATTTGGGCCATCAGAGCCCCACCGCTATAGTTTTCATCCCCCTCAGACTCACCAGATGAGCTCTGGGGTAACTGAGCCTGTGCTGGTGTGAGAGACACGCTTGAGGACACAAAACCCCCCTCCACACCAGTAACTGAACTCCTGTGGGAGTCAACCTCTCCAGACGCCATTTGGGCAAATCTGTCCTGATTAACCAGTTTCTCAGCAAAAGGCCCTCCAGCCGCAATAATTTGCTGTTTCTTTGCCTCCAAATCTTCTATGTCCCTCTTAAGGGCTTTAGCCATGGCAATGCACTCCTGTCTTTTCTTCTGGGGTGCACTGCTCACTGCCACTTTTAAAGATTTCAGCTGCTGCCGCTTAGCCTTCAGCTCCCTTGAAGCCTCCTCAAAGGCACTAAGCATGGCCGATATACGGGAGCCAAAAGTCTGCAGGTTCTCACCTGGTCTCTGGATTCCCCAGCCGACTCCAGCTTGCTGGTCACACCGCTCGGGTACTCCCCCACGCTGCTCACAGCCTCCACGGCTGCTGCCGATCTCATGTCCGGACTGGGGGGCAGAGGCTACAAGGCTACAGCCCCTGCTGGATCTTCTCACCCCCAGCTCTGCTGATACTTTCCTGGCCGGTTGAGAACTCCCCCTGCCCCCCGCCGGCCTCTCCCGGGGGGCAGGAGCAAGAGGCTCCATGCAAGACGCCGAGACTCCCAAGCCAAGCACAGGTGTTGATTCCGGGCTTGATTGAAAGGGACTCCTCCCGGACACGGACCTCCTGGTTCTCAGGCGGAGCTGCAAACAGACACGTCCGATCGCGATTGTCTCTGTTGCTGAATGAGCTAGGACGCTATTCAACTCTAATCTAAGAGAGACTCACTAACTTCATGTAGGAACACCGTTACTTTGTCTCCTAACTCATTTTCCTAACAAGACAACCTCAATGATAAGACGCACACTGTTTTCAACGCATTTCTTGGTAAAAGAGCTAAGATCGTGATTGTCTCTGTTGCTGAATGAGCTAGGACGCTATTCAACTCTAATCTAAGAGAGACTCACTAACTTCATGTAGGAACACCGTTACTTTGTCTCCTAACTCATTTTCCTAACAAGACAACCTCAATGATAAGACGCACACTGTTTTCAACGCATTTCTTGGTAAAAGAGCTAAGATCGTGATTGTCTCTGTTGCTGAATGAGCTAGGACGCTATTTAACTCTAATCTAAGAGAGACTCACTAACTTCATGTAGGAACACCGTTACTTTGTCTCCTAACTCATTTTCCTAACAAAACAACCTCAATGATAAGACGCACACTGTTTTCAATGCATTTCTTGCTAAAAGAGCTAAGATTGTGATTGTCTCTGTTGCTGAATGAGCTAGGACGCTATTCAACTCTAATCTAGGAGAGACTCACTAACTTCATGTAGGAACACCGTTACTTTGTCTCCTAACTCATTTTCCTAACAAAACAACCTCAATGATAAGACGCACACTGTTTTCATTGCATTTCTTGCTAAAAGAGCTAAAATTGTGATTGTCTCTGTTGCTGAATGAGCTAGGACGCTATTCAACTCTAATCTAGGAGAGACTCACTAACTTCATGTAGGAACACCGTTACTTTGTCTCCTAACTCATTTTCCTAACAAAACAACCTCAATGATAAGACGCACACTGTTTTCATTGCATTTCTTGCTAAAAGAGCTAAAATTGTGATTGTCTCTGTTGCTGAATGAGCTAGGACGCTATTCAACTCTAATCTAGGAGAGACTCACTAACTTCATGTAGGAACACCATTACTTTGTCTCCTTATTCATTTTCCTAACAAGACAACCTCAATGATAAGACGCACACTGTTTTCAATGCATTTCTTGCTAAAAGGGCTAAGATCGTGATTGTCTCTGTTGCTGAATGAGCTAGGACGCTATTCAACTCTAATCTAAGAGAGACTCACTAACTTCATGTAGGAACACCGTTACTTTGTCTCCTAACTCATTTTCCTAACAAGACAACCTCAATGATAAGACGCACACTGTTTTCAATGCATTTCTTGCTAAAAGAGCTAAGATCGTGATTGTCTCTGTTGCTGAATGAGCTAGGACGCTATTCAACTCTAATCTAAGAGAGACTTACTAACTTCATGTAGGAACACCGTTACTTTGTCTCCTAACTCATTTTCCTAACAAGACAACCTCAATGATAAGACGCACACTGTTTTCATTGCATTTCTTCCTAAAAGAGCTAAGATCGTGATTGTCTCTGTTGCTGAATGAGCTAGGACGCTATTCAACTCTAATCTAGGAGAGACTCACTAACTTCATGTAGGAACACCGTTACTTTGTCTCCTAACTCATTTTCCTAACAAGACAACCTCAATGATAAGACGCACACTGTTTTCAATTCATTTCTTGCTAAAAGAGCTAAGATCGTGATTGTCTCTGTTGCTGAATGAGCTAGGACGCTATTCAACTCTAATCTAAGAGAGACTCACTAACTTCATGTAGGAACACCGTTACTTTGTCTCCTAACTCATTTTCCTAACAAGACAACCTCAATGATAAGACGCACACTGTTTTCAATGTATTTCTTGCTAAAAGAGCTAAGATCGTGATTGTCTCTGTTGCTGAATGAGCAAGGACGCTATTCAACTCTAATCTAGGAGAGACTCCCTAACTTCATGTAGGAACACCGTTACTTTGTCTCCTAACTCATTTTCCTAACAAGACAACCTCAATGATAAGACGCACACTGTTTTCAATGCATTTCTTGCTAAAAGAGCTAAGATCGTGATTGTCTCTGTTGCTGAATGAGCTAGGACGCTATTCAACTCTAATCTAAGAGAGACTCACTAACTTCATGTAGGAACACCGTTACTTTGTCTCCTAACTCATTTTCCTAACAAGACAACCTCAATGATAAGACGCACACTGTTTTCAACGCATTTCTTGGTAAAAGAGCTAAGATCGTGATTGTCTCTGTTGCTGAATGAGCTAGGACGCTATTCAACTCTAATCTAAGAGAGACTCACTAACTTCATGTAGGAACACCGTTACTTTGTCTCCTAACTCATTTTCCTAACAAGACAACCTCAATGATAAGACGCACACTGTTTTCAACGCATTTCTTGGTAAAAGAGCTAAGATCGTGATTGTCTCTGTTGCTGAATGAGCTAGGACGCTATTTAACTCTAATCTAAGAGAGACTCACTAACTTCATGAAGGAACACCGTTACTTTGTCTCCTAACTCATTTTCCTAACCAGACAACCTCAATGATAAGACGCACACTGTTTTCAATGCATTTCTTACTAAAAGAGCTAAGATCGTGATTGTCTCTGTTGCTGAATGAGCTAGGACGCTATTCAACTCTAATCTAAGAGAGACTCACTAACTTCATGTAGGAACACCGTTACTTTGTCTCCTAACTCATTTTCCTAACCAGACAACCTCAATGATAAGACGCACACTGTTTTCAACGCATTTCTTGGTAAAAGAGCTAAGATCGTGATTGTCTCTGTTGCTGAATGAGCTAGGACGCTATTTAACTCTAATCTAAGAGAGACTCACTAACTTCATGAAGGAACACCGTTACTTTGTCTCCTAACTCATTTTCCTAACCAGACAACCTCAATGATAAGACGCACACTGTTTTCAATGCATTTCTTACTAAAAGAGCTAAGATCGTGATTGTCTCTGTTGCTGAATGAGCTAGGACGCTATTCAACTCTAATCTAAGAGAGACTCACTAACTTCATGTAGGAACACCGTTACTTTGTCTCCTAACTCATTTTCCTAACAAGACAACCTCAATGATAAGACGCACACTGTTTTCAACGCATTTCTTGGTAAACGAGCTAAGATCGTGATTGTCTCTGTTGCTGAATGAGCTAGGACGCTATTAAACTCTAATCTAGGAGAGACTCACTAACTTCATGTAGGAACACCGTTACTTTGTCTCCTAACTCATTTTCCTAACAAGACAACCTCAATGATAAGACGCACACTGTTTTCAATGCATTTCTTGCTAAAAGAGCTAAGATCGTGATTGTCTCTGTTGCTGAATGAGCTAGGACGCTATTCAACTCTAATCTAAGAGAGACTCACTAACTGCATGTAGGAACACCGTTACTTTGTCTCCTAACTCATTTTCCTAACAAGACAACCTCAATGATAAGACGCACACTGTTTTCAATGCATTTCTTGCTAAAAGAGCTAAGATTGTGATTGTCTCTGTTGCTGAATGAGCTAGGACGCTATTCAACTCTAATCTAGGAGAGACTCACTAACTTCATGTAGGAACACCGTTACTTTGTCTCCTAACTCATTTTCCTAACAAAACAACCTCAATGATAAGACGCACACTGTTTTCAATGCATTTCTTGCTAAAAGAGCTAAGATTGTGATTGTCTCTGTTGCTGAATGAGCTAGGACGCTATTCAACTCTAATCTAGGAGAGACTCACTAACTTCATGTAGGAACACCGTTACTTTGTCTCCTAACTCATTTTCCTAACAAAACAACCTCAATGATAAGACGCACACTGTTTTCATTGCATTTCTTGCTAAAAGAGCTAAAATTGTGATTGTCTCTGTTGCTGAATGAGCTAGGACGCTATTCAACTCTAATCTAGGAGAGACTCACTAACTTCATGTAGGAACACCGTTACTTTGTCTCCTAACTCATTTTCCTAACAAAACAACCTCAATGATAAGACGCACACTGTTTTCATTGCATTTCTTGCTAAAAGAGCTAAAATTGTGATTGTCTCTGTTGCTGAATGAGCTAGGACGCTATTCAACTCTAATCTAGGAGAGACTCACTAACTTCATGTAGGAACACCATTACTTTGTCTCCTTATTCATTTTCCTAACAAGACAACCTCAATGATAAGACGCACACTGTTTTCAATGCATTTCTTGCTAAAAGGGCTAAGATCGTGATTGTCTCTGTTGCTGAATGAGCTAGGACGCTATTCAACTCTAATCTAAGAGAGACTCACTAACTTCATGTAGGAACACCGTTACTTTGTCTCCTAACTCATTTTCCTAACAAGACAACCTCAATGATAAGACGCACACTGTTTTCAATGCATTTCTTGCTAAAAGAGCTAAGATCGTGATTGTCTCTGTTGCTGAATGAGCTAGGACGCTATTCAACTGTAATCTAAGAGAGACTTACTAACTTCATGTAGGAACACCGTTACTTTGTCTCCTAACTCATTTTCCTAACAAGACAACCTCAATGATAAGACGCACACTGTTTTCAATGCATTTCTTGCTAAAAGAGCCCTAACTCATTTTCCTAACAAGACAACCTCAATGATAAGACGCACACTGTTTTCAATGCATTTCTTGCTAAAAGAGCTAAGATTGTGATTGTCTCTGTTGCTGAATGAGCTAGGACGCTATTCAACTCTAATCTAGGAGAGACTCACTAACTTCATGTAGGAACACCGTTACTTTGTCTCCTAACTCATTTTCCTAACAAGACAACCTCAATGATAAGACGCACACTGTTTTCAATGCATTTCTTGCTAAAAGAGCTAAGATCGTGATTGTCTCTGTTGCTGAATGAGCTAGGACGCTATTCAACTCTAATCTAAGAGAGACTCACTAACTTCATGTAGGAACACCGTTACTTTGTCTCCTAACTCATTTTCCTAACAAGACAACCTCAATGATAAGACGCACACTGTTTTCAATGCATTTCTTGCTAAAAGAGCTAAGATCGTGATTGTCTCTGTTGCTGAATGAGCTAGGACGCTATTCAACTCTAATCTAGGAGAGACTCACTAACTTCATGTAGGAACACCGTTACTTTGTCTCCTAACTCATTTTCCTAACAAGACAACCTCAATGATAAGACGCACACTGTTTTCAATGCATTTCTTGCTAAAAGAGCTAAGATCGTGATTGTCTCTGTTGCTGAATGAGCTAGGACGCTATTCAACTCTAATCTAAGAGAGACTCACTAACTTCATGTAGGAACACCGTTACTTTGTCTCCTAACTCATTTTCCTAACAAGACAACCTCAATGATAAGACGCACACTGTTTTCAATGCATTTCTTGTTAAAGAGCTAAGATCGTGATTGTCTCTGTTGCTGAATGAGCTAGGACGCTATTCAACTCTAATCTAAGAGAGACTCACTAACTTCATGTAGAAACACCGTTACTTTGTCTCCGAACTCATTTTCCTAACCAGACAACCTCAATGATAAGACGCACACTGTTTTCAACGCATTTCTTGGTAAAAGAGCTAAGATCGTGATTGTCTCTGTTGCTGAATGAGCTAGGACGCTATTTAACTCTAATCTAAGAGAGACTCACTAACTTCATGAAGGAACACCGTTACTTTGTCTCCTAACTCATTTTCCTAACAAGACAACCTCAATGATAAGACGCACACTGTTTTCAATGCATTTCTTAGTAAAAGAGCTAAGATCGTGATTGTCTCTGTTGCTGAATGAGCTAGGACGCTATTCAACTCTAATCTAAGAGAGACTCACTAACTTCATGTAGGAACACCGTTACTTTGTCTCCTAACTCATTTTCCTAACAAGACAACCTCAATGATAAGACGCACACTGTTTTCAATGCATTTCTTGCTAAAAGAGCTAAGATCGTGATTGTCTCTGTTGCTGAATGAGCTAGGACGCTATTCAACTCTAATCAAAGAGAGACTCACTAACTTCATGTAGGAACACCGTTACTTTGTCTCCTAACTCATTTTCCTAACAAGACAACCTCAATGATAAGACGCACACTGTTTTCAATGCATTTCTTGCTAAAAGAGCTAAGATCGTGATTGTCTCTGTTGCTGAATGAGCTAGGACGCTATTCAACTCTAATCTAAGAGAGACTCACTAACTTCATGTAGGAACACCGTTACTATGTCTCCTAACTCATTTTCCTAACAAGACAACCTCAATGATAAGACGCACACTGTTTTCAATGCATTTCTTGCTAAAAGAGCTAAGATCGTGATTGTCTCTGTTGCTGAATGAGCTAGGACGCTATTCAACTCTAATCTAGGAGAGACTCACTAACTTCATGTAGGAACACCGTTACTTTGTCTCCTAACTCATTTTCCTAACAAGACAACCTCAATGATAAGACGCACACTGTTTTCAATGCATTTCTTGCTAAAAGAGCTAAGATTGTGATTGTCTCTGTTGCTGAATGAGCTAGGACGCTATTCAACTCTAATCTAGGAGAGACTCACTAACTTCATGTAGGAACACCGTTACTTTGTCTCCTAACTCATTTTCCTAACAAGACAACCTCAATGATAAGACGCACACTGTTTTCAATGCATTTCTTGCTAAAAGAGCCCTAACTCATTTTCCTAACAAGACAACCTCAATGATAAGACGCACACTGTTTTCAATGCATTTCTTGCTAAAAGAGCCCTAACTCATTTTCCTAACAAGACAACCTCAATGATAAGACGCACACTGTTTTCAATGCATTTCTTGCTAAAAGAGCTAAGATTGTGATTGTCTCTGTTGCTGAATGAGCTAGGACGCTATTCAACTCTAATCTAGGAGAGACTCACTAACTTCATGTAGGAACACCGTTACTTTGTCTCCTAACTCATTTTCCTAACAAAACAACCTCAATGATAAGACGCACACTGTTTTCAATGCATTTCTTGCTAAAAGAGCTAAGATTGTGATTGTCTCTGTTGCTGAATGAGCTAGGACGCTATTCAACTCTAATCTAGGAGAGACTCACTAACTTCATGTAGGAACACCGTTACTTTGTCTCCTAACTCATTTTCCTAACAAAACAACCTCAATGATAAGACGCACACTGTTTTCAATGTATTTCTTGCTAAAAGAGCTAAGATCGTGATTGTCTCTGTTGCTGAATGAGCTAGGACGCTATTCAACTCTAATCTAAGAGAGACTCACTAACTTCATGTAGGAACACCGTTACTTTGTCTCCTAACTCATTTTCCTAACAAGACAACCTCAATGATAAGACGCACACTGTTTTCAATGCATTTCTTGGTAAAAGAGCTAAGATCGTGATTGTCTCTGTTGCTGAATGAGCTAGGACGCTATTCAACTCTAATCTAGGAGAGACTCACTAACTTCATGTAGGAACACCGTTACTTTGTCTCCTAACTCATTTTCCTAACAAGACAACCTCAATGATAAGACGCACACTGTTTTCAATGCATTTCTTGGTAAAAGAGCTAAGATTGTGATTGTCTCTGTTGCTGAATGAGCTAGGACGCTATTCAACTCTAATCTAAGAGAGACTCACTAACTTTATGAAGGAACACCGTTACTTTGTCTCCTAACTCATTTTCCTAACCAGACCACCTCAATGATAAGACGCACACTGTTTTCAATGCATTTCTTACTAAAAGAGCTAAGATCGTGATTGTCTCTGTTGCTGAATGAGCTAGGACGCTATTCAACTCTAATCTAAGAGAGACTCACTAACTTCATGTAGGAACACCGTTACTTTGTCTCCTAACTCATTTTCCTAACAAGACAACCTCAATGATAAGACGCACACTGTTTTCAATGCATTTCTTGCTAAAAGAGCTAAGATCGTGATTGTCTCTGTTGCTGAATGAGCTAGGACGCTATTCAACTCTAATCTAGGAGAGACTCACTAACTTCATGTAGGAACACCGTTACTTTGTCTCCTAACTCATTTTCCTAACAAGACAACCTCAATGATAAGACGCACACTGTTTTCAATGCATTTCTTGCTAAAAGAGCTAAGATTGTGATTGTCTCTGTTGCTGAATGAGCTAGGACGCTATTCAACTCTAATCTAGGAGAGACTCACTAACTTCATGTAGGAACACCGTTACTTTGTCTCCTAACTCATTTTCCTAACAAGACAACCTCAATGATAAGACGCACACTGTTTTCAATGCATTTCTTGCTAAAAGAGCTAAGATCGTGATTGTCTCTGTTGCTGAATGAGCTAGGACGCTATTCAACTCTAATCTAAGAGAGACTCACTAACTTCATGTAGGAACACCGTTACTTTGTCTCCTAACTCATTTTCCTAACCAGACAACCTCAATGATAAGACGCACACTGTTTTCAACGCATTTCTTGGTAAAAGAGCTAAGATCGTGATTGTCTCTGTTGCTGAATGAGCTAGGACGCTATTCAACTCTAATCTAAGAGAGACTCACTAACTTCATGAAGGAACACCGTTACTTTGTCTCCTAACTCATTTTCCTAACCAGACAACCTCAATGATAAGACGCACACTGTTTTCAATGCATTTCTTACTAAAAGAGCTAAGATCGTGATTGTCTCTGTTGCTGAATGAGCTAGGACGCTATTCAACTCTAATCTAAGAGAGACTCACTAACTTCATGTAGGAACACCGTTACTTTGTCTCCTAACTCATTTTCCTAACCAGACAACCTCAATGATAAGACGCACACTGTTTTCAACGCATTTCTTGGTAAAAGAGCTAAGATCGTGATTGTCTCTGTTGCTGAATGAGCTAGGACGCTATTCAACTCTAATCTAAGAGAGACTCACTAACTTCATGAAGGAACACCGTTACTTTGTCTCCTAACTCATTTTCCTAACCAGACAACCTCAATGATAAGACGCACACTGTTTTCAATGCATTTCTTACTAAAAGAGCTAAGATCGTGATTGTCTCTGTTGCTGAATGAGCTAGGACGCTATTCAACTCTAATCTAAGAGAGACTCACTAACTGCATGTAGGAACACCGTTACTTTGTCTCCTAACTCATTTTCCTAACAAGACAACCTCAATGATAAGACGCACACTGTTTTCAATGCATTTCTTGCTAAAAGAGCTAAGATCGTGATTGTCTCTGTTGCTGAATGAGCTAGGACGCTATCCAACTCTAATCTAAGAAAGACTCGCTAACTTCATGTAGGAACACCGTTACTTTGTCTCCTTATTCATTTTCCTAACAAGACAACCTCAATGATAAGACGCACACTGTTTTCAATGCATTTCTTGCTAAAAGAGCTAAGATCGTGATTGTCTCTGTTGCTGAATGAGCTAGGACGCTATTCAACTCTAATCTAAGAGAGACTCACTAACTTCATGTAGGAACACCGTTACTTTGTCTCCTAACTCATTTTCCTAACAAGACAACCTCAATGATAAGACGCACACTGTTTTCAATGCATTTCTTACTAAAAGAGCTAAGATCGTGATTGTCTCTGTTGCTGAATGAGCTAGGACGCTATTCAACTCTAATCTAAGAGAGACTCACTAACTTCATGTAGGAACACCGTTACTTTGTCTCCTAACTCATTTTCCTAACAAGACAACCTCAATGATAAGACGCACACTGTTTTCAATGCATTTCTTGCTAAAAGAGCTAAGATTGTGATTGTCTCTGTTGCTGAATGAGCTAGGACGCTATTCAACTCTAATCTAGGAGAGACTCACTAACTTCATGTAGGAACACCGTTACTTTGTCTCCTAACTCATTTTCCTAACAAGACAACCTCAATGATAAGACGCACACTGTTTTCAATGCATTTCTTACTAAAAGAGCTAAGATCGTGATTGTCTCTGTTGCTAAATGAGCTAGGACGCTATTCATCTCTAATCTAAGAGAGACTCACTAACTTCATGTAGGAACACCGTTACTTTGTCTCCTAACTCATTTTCCTAACCAGACAACCTCAATGATAAGACGCACACTGTTTTCAACGCATTTCTTGGTAAAAGAGCTAAGATCGTGATTGTCTCTGTTGCTGAATGAGCTAGGACGCTATTCAACTCTAATCTAAGAGAGACTCACTAACTTCATGAAGGAACACCGTTACTTTGTCTCCTAACTCATTTTCCTAACCAGACAACCTCAATGATAAGACGCACACTGTTTTCAATGCATTTCTTACTAAAAGAGCTAAGATCGTGATTGTCTCTGTTGCTGAATGAGCTAGGACGCTATTCAACTCTAATCTAAGAGAGACTCACTAACTGCATGTAGGAACACCGTTACTTTGTCTCCTAACTCATTTTCCTAACAAGACAACCTCAATGATAAGACGCACACTGTTTTCAATGCATTTCTTGCTAAAAGAGCTAAGATCGTGATTGTCTCTGTTGCTGAATGAGCTAGGACGCTATCCAACTCTAATCTAAGAAAGACTCGCTAACTTCATGTAGGAACACCGTTACTTTGTCTCCTAACTCATTTTCCTAACCAGACAACCTCAATGATAAGACGCACACTGTTTTCAATGCATTTCTTGGTAAAAGAGCTAAGATCGTGATTGTCTCTGTTGCTGAATGAGCTAGGACGCTATTCAACTCTAATCTAGGAGAGACTCACTTACTTCATGTAGGAACACCGTTACTTTGTCTCCTAACTCATTTTCCTAACAAGACAACCTCAATGATAAGACGCACACTGTTTTCAATGCATTTCTTGCTAAAAGAGCTAAGATCGTGATTGTCTCTGTTGCTGAATGAGCTAGGACGCTATCCAACTCTAATCTAAGAGAGACTCACTAACTTCATGTAGGAACACCGTTACTTTGTCTCCTAACTCATTTTCCTAACCAGACAACCTCAATGATAAGACGCACACTGTTTTCAACGCATTTCTTGGTAAAAGAGCTAAGATCGTGATTGTCTCTGTTGCTGAATGAGCTAGGACGCTATTCAACTCTAATCTAGAAGAGACTCACTTACTTCATGTAGGAACACCGTTACTTTGTCTCCTAACTCATTTTCCTAACCAGACAACCTCAATGATAAGACGCACACTGTTTTCAATGCATTTCTTGCTAAAAGAGCTAAGATCGTGATTGTCTCTGTTGCTGAATGAGCTAGGACGCTATTCAACTCTAATCTAGGAGAGACTCACTAACTTCATGTAGGAACACCATTACTTTGTCTCCTTATTCATTTTCCTAACAAGACAACCTCAATGATAAGACGCACACTGTTTTCAATGCATTTCTTGCTAAAAGAGCTAAGATTGTGATTGTCTCTGTTGCTGAATGAGCTAGGACGCTATTCAACTCTAATCTAGGAGAGACTCACTAACTTCATGTAGGAACACCGTTACTTTGTCTCCTAACTCATTTTCCTAACAAGACAACCTCAATGATAAGACGCACACTGTTTTCAATGCATTTCTTGCTAAAAGAGCTAAGATCGTGATTGTCTCTGTTGCTGAATGAGCTAGGACGCTATTCAACTTTAATCTAAGAGAGACTCACTAACTTCATGTAGGAACACCGTTACTTTGTCTCCTAACTCATTTTCCTAACAAGACAACCTCAATGATAAGACGCACACTGTTTTCAATGCATTTCTTGCTAAAAGAGCTAAGATCGTGATTGTCTCTGTTGCTGAATGAGCTAGGACGCTATTCAACTCTGATCTAAGAGAGACTCACTAACTTCATGTAGGAACACCGTTACTTTGTCTCCTAACTCATTTTCCTAACAAGACAACCTCAATGATAAGACGCACACTGTTTTCAATGCATTTCTTGTTAAAGAGCTAAGATCGTGATTGTCTCTGTTGCTGAATGAGCTAGGACGCTATTCAACTCTAATCTAAGAGAGACTCACTAACTTCATGTAGAAACACCGTTACTTTGTCTCCGAACTCATTTTCCTAACCAGACAACCTCAATGATAAGACGCACACTGTTTTCAACGCATTTCTTGGTAAAAGAGCTAAGATCGTGATTGTCTCTGTTGCTGAATGAGCTAGGACGCTATTTAACTCTAATCTAAGAGAGACTCACTAACTTCATGAAGGAACACCGTTACTTTGTCTCCTAACTCATTTTCCTAACAAGACAACCTCAATGATAAGACGCACACTGTTTTCAATGCATTTCTTGCTAAAAGAGCTAAGATTGTGATTGTCTCTGTTGCTGAATGAGCTAGGACGCTATTCAACTCTAATCTAGGAGAGACTCACTAACTTCATGTAGGAACACCGTTACTTTGTCTCCTAACTCATTTTCCTAACAAGACAACCTCAATGATAAGACGCACACTGTTTTCAATGCATTTCTTGCTAAAAGAGCCCTAACTCATTTTCCTAACAAGACAACCTCAATGATAAGACGCACACTGTTTTCAATGCATTTCTTGCTAAAAGAGCTAAGATTGTGATTGTCTCTGTTGCTGAATGAGCTAGGACGCTATTCAACTCTAATCTAGGAGAGACTCACTAACTTCATGTAGGAACACCGTTACTTTGTCTCCTAACTCATTTTCCTAACAAAACAACCTCAATGATAAGACGCACACTGTTTTCAATGCATTTCTTGCTAAAAGAGCTAAGATTGTGATTGTCTCTGTTGCTGAATGAGCTAGGACGCTATTCAACTCTAATCTAGGAGAGACTCACTAACTTCATGTAGGAACACCGTTACTTTGTCTCCTAACTCATTTTCCTAACAAAACAACCTCAATGATAAGACGCACACTGTTTTCAATGTATTTCTTGCTAAAAGAGCTAAGATCGTGATTGTCTCTGTTGCTGAATGAGCTAGGACGCTATTCAACTCTAATCTAAGAGAGACTCACTAACTTCATGTAGGAACACCGTTACTTTGTCTCCTAACTCATTTTCCTAACAAGACAACCTCAATGATAAGACGCACACTGTTTTCAATGCATTTCTTGGTAAAAGAGCTAAGATCGTGATTGTCTCTGTTGCTGAATGAGCTAGGACGCTATTCAACTCTAATCTAGGAGAGACTCACTAACTTCATGTAGGAACACCGTTACTTTGTCTCCTAACTCATTTTCCTAACAAGACAACCTCAATGATAAGACGCACACTGTTTTCAATGCATTTCTTGGTAAAAGAGCTAAGATTGTGATTGTCTCTGTTGCTGAATGAGCTAGGACGCTATTCAACTCTAATCTAAGAGAGACTCACTAACTTCATGAAGGAACACCGTTACTTTGTCTCCTAACTCATTTTCCTAACCAGACCACCTCAATGATAAGACGCACACTGTTTTCAATGCATTTCTTGCTAAAAGAGCTAAGATCGTGATTGTCTCTGTTGCTGAATGAGCTAGGACGCTATTCAACTCTAATCTAGGAGAGACTCACTAACTTCATGTAGGAACACCGTTACTTTGTCTCCTAACTCATTTTCCTAACAAGACAACCTCAATGATAAGACGCACACTGTTTTCAATGCATTTCTTGCTAAAAGAGCTAAGATTGTGATTGTCTCTGTTGCTGAATGAGCTAGGACGCTATTCAACTCTAATCTAGGAGAGACTCACTAACTTCATGTAGGAACACCGTTACTTTGTCTCCTAACTCATTTTCCTAACAAGACAACCTCAATGATAAGACGCACACTGTTTTCAATGCATTTCTTGCTAAAAGAGCTAAGATCGTGATTGTCTCTGTTGCTGAATGAGCTAGGACGCTATTCAACTCTAATCTAAGAGAGACTCACTAACTTCATGTAGGAACACCGTTACTTTGTCTCCTAACTCATTTTCCTAACCAGACAACCTCAATGATAAGACGCACACTGTTTTCAACGCATTTCTTGGTAAAAGAGCTAAGATCGTGATTGTCTCTGTTGCTGAATGAGCTAGGACGCTATTCAACTCTAATCTAAGAGAGACTCACTAACTTCATGAAGGAACACCGTTACTTTGTCTCCTAACTCATTTTCCTAACCAGACAACCTCAATGATAAGACGCACACTGTTTTCAATGCATTTCTTACTAAAAGAGCTAAGATCGTGATTGTCTCTGTTGCTGAATGAGCTAGGACGCTATTCAACTCTAATCTAAGAGAGACTCACTAACTTCATGTAGGAACACCGTTACTTTGTCTCCTAACTCATTTTCCTAACAAGACAACCTCAATGATAAGACGCACACTGTTTTCAATGCATTTCTTGCTAAAAGAGCTAAGATCGTGATTGTCTCTGTTGCTGAATGAGCTAGGACGCTATTCAACTCTAATCTAGGAGAGACTCACTAACTTCATGTAGGAACACCGTTACTTTGTCTCCTAACTCATTTTCCTAACAAGACAACCTCAATGATAAGACGCACACTGTTTTCAATGCATTTCTTACTAAAAGAGCTAAGATCGTGATTGTCTCTGTTGCTAAATGAGCTAGGACGCTATTCATCTCTAATCTAAGAGAGACTCACTAACTTCATGTAGGAACACCGTTACTTTGTCTCCTAACTCATTTTCCTAACCAGACAACCTCAATGATAAGACGCACACTGTTTTCAACGCATTTCTTGGTAAAAGAGCTAAGATCGTGATTGTCTCTGTTGCTGAATGAGCTAGGACGCTATTCAACTCTAATCTAAGAGAGACTCACTAACTTCATGAAGGAACACCGTTACTTTGTCTCCTAACTCATTTTCCTAACCAGACAACCTCAATGATAAGACGCACACTGTTTTCAATGCATTTCTTACTAAAAGAGCTAAGATCGTGATTGTCTCTGTTGCTGAATGAGCTAGGACGCTATTCAACTCTAATCTAAGAGAGACTCACTAACTGCATGTAGGAACACCGTTACTTTGTCTCCTAACTCATTTTCCTAACAAGACAACCTCAATGATAAGACGCACACTGTTTTCAATGCATTTCTTGCTAAAAGAGCTAAGATCGTGATTGTCTCTGTTGCTGAATGAGCTAGGACGCTATCCAACTCTAATCTAAGAAAGACTCGCTAACTTCATGTAGGAACACCGTTACTTTGTCTCCTAACTCATTTTCCTAACCAGACAACCTCAATGATAAGACGCACACTGTTTTCAATGCATTTCTTGGTAAAAGAGCTAAGATCGTGATTGTCTCTGTTGCTGAATGAGCTAGGACGCTATTCAACTCTAATCTAGGAGAGACTCACTTACTTCATGTAGGAACACCGTTACTTTGTCTCCTAACTCATTTTCCTAACAAGACAACCTCAATGATAAGACGCACACTGTTTTCAATGCATTTCTTGCTAAAAGAGCTAAGATCGTGATTGTCTCTGTTGCTGAATGAGCTAGGACGCTATCCAACTCTAATCTAAGAGAGACTCACTAACTTCATGTAGGAACACCGTTACTTTGTCTCCTAACTCATTTTCCTAACCAGACAACCTCAATGATAAGACGCACACTGTTTTCAACGCATTTCTTGGTAAAAGAGCTAAGATCGTGATTGTCTCTGTTGCTGAATGAGCTAGGACGCTATTCAACTCTAATCTAGAAGAGACTCACTTACTTCATGTAGGAACACCGTTACTTTGTCTCCTAACTCATTTTCCTAACCAGACAACCTCAATGATAAGACGCACACTGTTTTCAATGCATTTCTTGCTAAAAGAGCTAAGATCGTGATTGTCTCTGTTGCTGAATGAGCTAGGACGCTATTCAACTCTAATCTAGGAGAGACTCACTAACTTCATGTAGGAACACCATTACTTTGTCTCCTTATTCATTTTCCTAACAAGACAACCTCAATGATAAGACGCACACTGTTTTCAATGCATTTCTTGCTAAAAGGGCTAAGATCGTGATTGTCTCTGTTGCTGAATGAGCTAGGACGCTATTCAACTCTAATCTAAGAGAGACTCACTAACTTCATGTAGGAACACCGTTACTTTGTCTCCTAACTCATTTTCCTAACAAGACAACCTCAATGATAAGACGCACACTGTTTTCAATGCATTTCTTGCTAAAAGAGCTAAGATCGTGATTGTCTCTGTTGCTGAATGAGCTAGGACGCTATTCAACTCTAATCTAGGAGAGACTCACTAACTTCATGTAGGAACACCGTTACTTTGTCTCCTAACTCATTTTCCTAACAAGACAACCTCAATGATAAGACGCACACTGTTTTCAATGCATTTCTTGCTAAAAGAGCTAAGATTGTGATTGTCTCTGTTGCTGAATGAGCTAGGACGCTATTCAACTCTAATCTAGGAGAGACTCACTAACTTCATGTAGGAACACCGTTACTTTGTCTCCTAACTCATTTTCCTAACAAGACAACCTCAATGATAAGACGCACACTGTTTTCAATGCATTTCTTGCTAAAAGAGCCCTAACTCATTTTCCTAACAAGACAACCTCAATGATAAGACGCACACTGTTTTCAATGCATTTCTTGCTAAAAGAGCTAAGATTGTGATTGTCTCTGTTGCTGAATGAGCTAGGACGCTATTCAACTCTAATCTAGGAGAGACTCACTAACTTCATGTAGGAACACCGTTACTTTGTCTCCTAACTCATTTTCCTAACAAAACAACCTCAATGATAAGACGCACACTGTTTTCAATGCATTTCTTGCTAAAAGAGCTAAGATTGTGATTGTCTCTGTTGCTGAATGAGCTAGGACGCTATTCAACTCTAATCTAGGAGAGACTCACTAACTTCATGTAGGAACACCGTTACTTTGTCTCCTAACTCATTTTCCTAACAAAACAACCTCAATGATAAGACGCACACTGTTTTCAATGTATTTCTTGCTAAAAGAGCTAAGATCGTGATTGTCTCTGTTGCTGAATGAGCTAGGACGCTATTCAACTCTAATCTAAGAGAGACTCACTAACTTCATGTAGGAACACCGTTACTTTGTCTCCTAACTCATTTTCCTAACAAGACAACCTCAATGATAAGACGCACACTGTTTTCAATGCATTTCTTGGTAAAAGAGCTAAGATTGTGATTGTCTCTGTTGCTGAATGAGCTAGGACGCTATTCAACTCTAATCTAAGAGAGACTCACTAACTTCATGAAGGAACACCGTTACTTTGTCTCCTAACTCATTTTCCTAACCAGACCACCTCAATGATAAGACGCACACTGTTTTCAATGCATTTCTTACTAAAAGAGCTAAGATCGTGATTGTCTCTGTTGCTGAATGAGCTAGGACGCTATTCAACTCTAATCTAAGAGAGACTCACTAACTTCATGTAGGAACACCGTTACTTTGTCTCCTAACTCATTTTCCTAACAAGACAACCTCAATGATAAGACGCACACTGTTTTCAATGCATTTCTTGCTAAAAGAGCTAAGATCGTGATTGTCTCTGTTGCTGAATGAGCTAGGACGCTATTCAACTCTAATCTAGGAGAGACTCACTAACTTCATGTAGGAACACCGTTACTTTGTCTCCTAACTCATTTTCCTAACAAGACAACCTCAATGATAAGACGCACACTGTTTTCAATGCATTTCTTGCTAAAAGAGCTAAGATTGTGATTGTCTCTGTTGCTGAATGAGCTAGGACGCTATTCAACTCTAATCTAGGAGAGACTCACTAACTTCATGTAGGAACACCGTTACTTTGTCTCCTAACTCATTTTCCTAACAAGACAACCTCAATGATAAGACGCACACTGTTTTCAATGCATTTCTTGCTAAAAGAGCTAAGATCGTGATTGTCTCTGTTGCTGAATGAGCTAGGACGCTATTCAACTCTAATCTAAGAGAGACTCACTAACTTCATGTAGGAACACCGTTACTTTGTCTCCTAACTCATTTTCCTAACAAGACAACCTCAATGATAAGACGCACACTGTTTTCAATGCATTTCTTGCTAAAAGAGCTAAGATCGTGATTGTCTCTGTTGCTGAATGAGCTAGGACGCTATTCAACTCTAATCTAGGAGAGACTCACTAACTTCATGTAGGAACACCGTTACTTTGTCTCCTAACTCATTTTCCTAACAAGACAACCTCAATGATAAGACGCACACTGTTTTCAATGCATTTCTTGCTAAAAGAGCTAAGATTGTGATTGTCTCTGTTGCTGAATGAGCTAGGACGCTATTCAACTCTAATCTAGGAGAGACTCACTAACTTCATGTAGGAACACCGTTACTTTGTCTCCTAACTCATTTTCCTAACAAGACAACCTCAATGATAAGACGCACACTGTTTTCAATGCATTTCTTGCTAAAAGAGCCCTAACTCATTTTCCTAACAAGACAACCTCAATGATAAGACGCACACTGTTTTCAATGCATTTCTTGCTAAAAGAGCTAAGATTGTGATTGTCTCTGTTGCTAAATGAGCTAGGACGCTATTCAACTCTAATCTAGGAGAGACTCACTAACTTCATGTAGGAACACCGTTACTTTGTCTCCTAACTCATTTTCCTAACAAAACAACCTCAATGATAAGACGCACACTGTTTTCAATGCATTTCTTGCTAAAAGAGCTAAGATTGTGATTGTCTCTGTTGCTGAATGAGCTAGGACGCTATTCAACTCTAATCTAGGAGAGACTCACTAACTTCATGTAGGAACACCGTTACTTTGTCTCCTAACTCATTTTCCTAACAAAACAACCTCAATGATAAGACGCACACTGTTTTCAATGTATTTCTTGCTAAAAGAGCTAAGATCGTGATTGTCTCTGTTGCTGAATGAGCTAGGACGCTATTCAACTCTAATCTAAGAGAGACTCACTAACTTCATGTAGGAACACCGTTACTTTGTCTCCTAACTCATTTTCCTAACAAGACAACCTCAATGATAAGACGCACACTGTTTTCAATGCACTCTTTTTATATAAATTTATAAACAATTAACTCAAATTTCATATCATCAATTGTCCTCCCAAATTAACTTAAACTGCCCAAACCTGGCCAACAACCACACATACCATAGTAAATTGTACTTAACCAAAACAAAACAACTACAATCATGTACATTGAGCATAAACGAAACACACACAAAAAAAAACACAGCAATCGCTTTTTAATACTTTTTTTTTTTTTTTTTTTTTTTAAATTTTTTTTTAATTTTTTTTTTTTTTTTTTTAATTATTAATATATATCCTATATATCCTATGCTATATTCTATTCTATGAACCCACTCCCATTTGCACCCTGGCCAACAGCTCGCCTCATGTCCATGTCATGTCCGCATAGTCCAGATGTTGACCGCCACACAAAAAAAAAATAAAAAATAAAATTGCACTGCACACCCACATCCCTCCCCCCATTTCCCCCACCCAACCTGTTCTGGTCCCACTATCTAACCATAGCGCAACAACTAAAACAGCAAACAACAACTTAAATAATTTTAATAAGAGAAAACAAAGCACTCAATAAACCCGAAGGCTCAAGTTTAGTGTCTATAAGCCTTTTTTTAAAAAAAAACACTTTTATTTCAAAACAAAAAGGCTATCGAGTGACACTCCAGCCCACAACCAGGAAAAGAAGGGAGCAAAACTAAGGCACAGAGAAATTAAATCCCCTCCAAAGAAGGGCTGCCCTGTCTGTGCCCAGCCTTACACCTTCCAAAGAACGCACCTTCACCAGGTCACCCATAATGTTCCTAACAACCTCTTCCACTGGGAGGATTTTTTGCTGAGTAGTCAGACTACATCGTGCAATCCACGTGCCATACCTTACCACTATGCTTACTAGAAATAAAGTGTTCCGGTCCCTTCCACCAAGGTCTCTGAAAGCTCCATAGGCCCACTCAGCATAAGAAAGGCTGGCTAAACCTCTCCAGCCAATGGAGGCACCCGCCCGTTTGTATACCTCTGCATTAAAGGGACAATGAAGCAGGAAGTGATCCATACTTTCGAGTATGCCACCACACTGCTCCCGAGGACAACCTCGATCATCAGCGCTTCTGAACTTCACATTGTCCCTCACATGCAGTTTCCCATGGAAGCAGCGCCAAGTGAAGTCCCAAAACTTCTTAGGGATCCTTACTGAGTTTAAAAGCTTTAGCCCCACCCCTAGATCCCGACTTGGGCAATCTTTGAGCACCAGGGGCTTCTGAAAGTGGGACAACAGAACCCTCTTGTCAAGCAATCTCCTTGACAGAGTCCTGATCTCACCCACCTGCAGACCCCACCGGCGGATCACCTTCAAAACCGGGGCGACATAAGACGGAAGATATCCATGCCGTGAACGTAAGTCTTTCACTCGCCCTCCTGACTCCCATTGCTGGAAGAAAGGCCGAAACCATCCCTTACAGGAGAATACCCACGGAGGAGCCCTCTCTTTCCAGAGGTTCGCTAGGTTCATCTTAAGAAAAGTGTTCGCTAAGAACACAACAGGGTTGACCATACCCAACCCTCCTAGTCTCCTCGTACGGTAAGTAACCTCCCTCTTGACTAGGTTTAGTTTATTCCCCCATAACAGTTGGAAGAACAAACTGTAGACCCGCTTCCAGAGAGGCTCTGGCAACATACACACACTGCCCAGGTATATTAACAACGGTAGCACATAGGCCTTTGCCAGGTGAACCCTTTCCCTCAGGGTCAAAGACCGAAGACCCTTCCATTGGTTGACCTTTTGGGTGGCATTGTCCAGTCTACCTTCCCAATTTCGAGTGGGGTAGTCCCCCATATCAAATTCAATGCCCAAGATTTTAGCAGACCCCTGAGGTTTTGGGAGAGTGTCCGGAAGATCAAACTCGGGATCCTCCTCTCCCAACCAGAGACATTCACACTTTTCACGGTTGATCATGGACCCAGATGCCTCCGAGTAGCGGTCAACCTCAGACATCACCATCTCCGCCTCCCCTCCCGAGGACACGAAAACGGTGACATCATCAGCATACGCCACCACCCTCAGGGTGGCCTCCGGATCCTCCCGGCTCATCCCGACTCCCACCAATGGACCACCATCAATCCTCCGAAGGAAGGGATCGATAGCGAACACATATAATAGTGGGCTCAGAGGACAACCCTGGCGGACTCCAGACCCCACCTCAAAAGGGTGCCCAACCCAACCGTTTACAAGGGGGAAGGTCTCAGCCCCAGCATATAAGGTCTGAAGCCAATTAACAAACCCACCCGGTAGACCGTACCGCAAAAGTACCGACCAGAGGTACTCATGGTTGACTCTGTCAAAGGCCTTCGCCTGATCTAAGGACAGCATATACCCCTTCCAGTTACCTGCCTTTCCCTGCTCCACTGCCTCCCGGACACCGAGCACAGCACTAAAAGTACTTCGGCCTGGAACAGAGCAATGCTGGGCCCCTGAAAGAAGCCGGGGTGCGAACTGCACCAGCCGATTAAATAGTACCTTTGCCAGAACCTTCCTGTCTGTATTGAGAAGCGCTATGGGCCGCCAATTCTCAATACGTGACGGGTCCTTACCCTTTGATAGAATGATTAGGGCCGACCTCCTCATTGACTTTGGCAAAGTGCCCGAGGAAAGACACTCGTTAAAAACCTCAGTCAAGAGGGGAATTAAACTTCCTTTAAAGGTCTTGTAGAACTCGGATGTTAAGCCATCCGGACCAGGCGATTTCTTGAGGGCAAGACCCTCGATCGCCCGTCTCACTTCCTCTTCACTAATCGGTTCTATCAAAACGCCAAGGGAGGGGTCTACCCCTTTCTCAGGGACTGCCTCAGCCAGGAAAGCCGACATCACATCCCGATCCAGTTCCTTCTTCCCCAAGAGATGCCCGTAAAAGGATCTGATGACCTCCAGGATCCCTGATTTGGATCTCTTCAGGGAACCCGTACTGTCCCTCAGTCCTGTCACAATTTTACTATTCACTGACATCTTGCAATTCCTGTAAGGGTCGGGCGAGCGGTATTTCCCGAAATCCCTCTCAAGAATCAAAGATGCGTGCCTATTGTACTGACATTTCTTGAGCAAAGATTTGACTCTGGAGATCTCCTCCCTACTACCTCCAGTCGAGACTAGATGTTCGAGTTTCCTCCTCAGACCTTGGTACAAATTGTACATATCAAGGCTTCTGAGGCTTGAGAGCTGACGGAAATACTTCGCCACTCTTTTTTTGAATATCTCCCACCACTCAGCCTTAGTGCCACCAAGATCCAATAACGGTACCTGGCTTTGAAGGAAGTCCTCAAAGGATTGTCTTACCGCAGCTTCTTCCAGGAGAGATGAATTCAACCTCCATAGACCTTTACCCATCCGAGGAGTCTCTGTAACATTCAAAGAAAACATAATCATACAGTGATCGGAAAATTCCACCTCTGTCACCGACACAGGTGACGAGATGGCTTCTTCCTTTAAAAAAAACCTATCTATTCTTGACCTACTATTACCTCTGTAAAAGGTGTAACCCGCGTGACCTGGGGAGTGCCGGATGTGGTTATCCACCAGGCGAGCTTCACTAGCTATTCTACATAAAGCTGTGCTGTCATAAGTCGGCTTGTATTCGGAACCTCCCCTATCCTGGGATCTAACAATAGTGTTAAAATCCCCTCCGAAAACCACTTGCCGGCTTGTAAAAAGAAAAGGCTTAATCCTCATAAAAAGATCCTTGCGGCCACCTCGTGTTTGGGGGCCATATATATTAATCAGACGCAAATCTTGTCCTTTCATGAGAACATCAAGGATTAGACACCTCCCCATTTCTAATTCAATCATTCGTCGGCATTCTACCTGTGCAGTAAAAAGAACCGCCACTCCGCTATATGGCTCAGCCGCAAGAGACCAATAAGATGGTCCCCTCGTCCATTCCTGCCTTGCTTTGGCTACCCCAGGCAATGTGGATATCCTGGTCTCTTGCAAAAATAAAATGTCAGCTTCAACCTGGCTGAGAAAATCAAAGGCTGCAAATCTAGCCATATTAGACTTAATGCTAGCCACATTAATGGAGGCTAGCGTCAACGGAGTGAGTGCCGCCATAGAGAATGATTAAATTAGACAGCCTTCTTCTTGCCACCCTTCCCTCTATCCCCATCTGATGAGGATCCCTTTCCCCTTTTTAATGAGGGTCCACTCGTATCCATTTTTTTCCCTTTTTTCTTTTTCTTACAGGTCTCATCTTCAGATTCCAGGCCAGCCTCCTCCCCCGAAGACAGTGGTCTCTGCAAGGGAGAAGACTCAGCGCCCTCTCTCTGCCCTACCTCCTCCTCTTCTTCCTCATCAGAGGAAGGGGATATGTCCCTGAGGGCTTGGTAGCGATTTGAGGTAAAGCCAGAACGGCCGCAGGTTTCTGCTTCCTTCGATCGGGTTGCAAGGGATTTTGACCTGCCAGTACCCAGTTTGTGGCCCTCAGCTCCACCCTCCCTCTTCTCCTCCCCTGCACTTTCATAACAGGAGAGGCCAGAGGAAAGGCTTTGCTCCTCCCTATCGATCCTTCCTAGCTCCTCGTCCACCTCCTCATCCCTCGGGGTCTCTGTCACATCCCTTTCAGTACGGGGCTCAGGACATGCTTCAGAACTTAATCTTTGCACCCCTTGCTCCCTCTGTTTCCTCCGCTCGGCCTCTCGCCTCAGCCGAGAGTGAGACTTCTTCCTCGACCCCTTTGCTCCCCCACCTCCGCCGTCCCCCACCACTGAAGGATTGCTCCCCTCCGGGTGTAGGACTGCATTGGCAAAGGAGCGCGGGCACCGGCTGAACGGGTGACCCAACTCACCACACAGGTGACAGCGAATATCTCCACAGTCTGCAGCAAGATGTCCAGACCCCCCACAGAGTGAGCACCTCCGCACATTACAGTTTGCACTGAGGTGGGAGGGGTCACCGCACCTGTGGCAGAGCTTCGGCTGTCCCTGGTAGAAGACTAGAATGCGATCTCTACCCAGGAAGGTTGATGAGGGAATATGGGTAACAGTATGGCCCGAACGCTTAAGCCTCACCATAAACGTCCAGGCCCCCGACCAGATCCCAAATTCATCCAGATTCCTTTTTGGGACCTCCACCACCTCTCCATATCTTCCTATCCAGGTCATGATATCAATGCAAGAAAGAGACTCGTTACGAGTCAGCACGGTCACTTTCTTGATCCCATTTTGACGGGTTACTGCTTGTACTGCAAAATCCCGCCATTCAGGCTGAGCCTTCACCAGTTCGTAATTCGCCCAGAAGACCTCAAGACCCTCCGGGCGAACAAAACTGATGTCGAACTCAGGGGTCCCATGAGGATGTATTAAAGCATAGATGTCGCAGGCCTTGAAGCCCATCTTAAGCAGGAGTTCCACCACCCTTTTCCTTGGGGGGCAACCATCATTACCTCTCCACCTAAGACGGACGACATTCCTCCTTGAGACCCCCTGCCCACTTGTAGGGAGTGACCAAACTACCTCCCCTTCCTTTCTCTCTCGGAAGGCCCCTAGACCATGCCTCTCAATCCAAAAGGACAGGTCCACCTGCTGACCATCCACTGTCATGGTACTTTCCCCAGCACGCAAAGCTTCGAGAAGGCGCCTTTGCAATGTGCCGTCCCCGGAATCTGAAGATGGGAGCTGTCCCGGAGCCCCACCCGCCACACTGGCATAACTTCTGCCAACTGTGCTCCTACTTGGAGCCTCCAATCTACCCACACCACTACCTCCAGGCCTCACCACCTCTTCACTCACACTTTCATCCATACTGGCCAGGTTTGGGGGGGAGACTTCCTGCTTCTCTACATCACCAGTAATCTTGGATGAGAGTCCCTGCCCTCCACTGGCAGAACCTGGAACCGATTTTTTCTCCTTTCCCTGGACGGGAGAGGGCAGAACAGGAACATCCTCTGCAGAGACCACATTCTCCCTAGGCAAAGTTAAGGAAGCTGCATTTGTGGCCCCTGGCACCACCGAAGGACTACCCCCTGACACATCAGGGAGACTTGCTGCACCAGCACCGTTTTTTACGCCACCTCCTGCACTATTTGGCTCCACCACCATGTTACCACCATGCTCTGCACTGCCACCAGAGACGGTGCCCTTCGCCACAATCATAGCCATATCGCTCTCCCCGCTTGTATACCCCTGTTCCACCACAGAAACAGAGGCGTGCACTGCGGGACCCGCTCCCTTTACAGGGGGCGAGTTGTGATGCACATAAACTAGCTTTACCTCCTCTTTCACCTTCAACTTTTTCTTTGGGGAAGACCTCGACCTCTTCCTCTTTCCTTCTAGATGTTCCTCCGGACCAGGGTCGTCCCCAAAGGAGAAACCCTCAAGATGCACTGGGGACTCTAACTTCCTTATTTGGGCCATCAGAGCCCCACCGCTATAGTTTTCATCCCCCTCAGACTCACCAGATGAGCTCTGGGGTAACTGAGCCTGTGCTGGTGTGAGAGACACGCTTGAGGACACAAAACCCCCCTCCACACCAGTAACTGAACTCCTGTGGGAGTCAACCTCTCCAGACGCCATTTGGGCAAATCTGTCCTGATTAACCAGTTTCTCAGCAAAAGGCCCTCCAGCCGCAATAATTTGCTGTTTCTTTGCCTCCAAATCTTCTATGTCCCTCTTAAGGGCTTTAGCCATGGCAATGCACTCCTGTCTTTTCTTCTGGGGTGCACTGCTCACTGCCACTTTTAAAGATTTCAGCTGCTGCCGCTTAGCCTTCAGCTCCCTTGAAGCCTCCTCAAAGGCACTAAGCATGGCCGATATACGGGAGCCAAAAGTCTGCAGGTTCTCACCTGGTCTCTGGATTCCCCAGCCGACTCCAGCTTGCTGGTCACACCGCTCGGGTACTCCCCCACGCTGCTCACAGCCTCCACGGCTGCTGCCGATCTCATGTCCGGACTGGGGGGCAGAGGCTACAAGGCTACAGCCCCTGCTGGATCTTCTCACCCCCAGCTCTGCTGATACTTTCCTGGCCGGTTGAGAACTCCCCCTGCCCCCCGCCGGCCTCTCCCGGGGGGCAGGAGCAAGAGGCTCCATGCAAGACGCCGAGACTCCCAAGCCAAGCACAGGTGTTGATTCCGGGCTTGATTGAAAGGGACTCCTCCCGGACACGGACCTCCTGGTTCTCAGGCGGAGCTGCAAACAGACACGTCCGATCGCGATTGTCTCTGTTGCTGAATGAGCTAGGACGCTATTCAACTCTAATCTAAGAGAGACTCACTAACTTCATGTAGGAACACCGTTACTTTGTCTCCTAACTCATTTTCCTAACAAGACAACCTCAATGATAAGACGCACACTGTTTTCAACGCATTTCTTGGTAAAAGAGCTAAGATCGTGATTGTCTCTGTTGCTGAATGAGCTAGGACGCTATTCAACTCTAATCTAAGAGAGACTCACTAACTTCATGTAGGAACACCGTTACTTTGTCTCCTAACTCATTTTCCTAACAAGACAACCTCAATGATAAGACGCACACTGTTTTCAACGCATTTCTTGGTAAAAGAGCTAAGATCGTGATTGTCTCTGTTGCTGAATGAGCTAGGACGCTATTTAACTCTAATCTAAGAGAGACTCACTAACTTCATGTAGGAACACCGTTACTTTGTCTCCTAACTCATTTTCCTAACAAAACAACCTCAATGATAAGACGCACACTGTTTTCAATGCATTTCTTGCTAAAAGAGCTAAGATTGTGATTGTCTCTGTTGCTGAATGAGCTAGGACGCTATTCAACTCTAATCTAGGAGAGACTCACTAACTTCATGTAGGAACACCGTTACTTTGTCTCCTAACTCATTTTCCTAACAAAACAACCTCAATGATAAGACGCACACTGTTTTCATTGCATTTCTTGCTAAAAGAGCTAAAATTGTGATTGTCTCTGTTGCTGAATGAGCTAGGACGCTATTCAACTCTAATCTAGGAGAGACTCACTAACTTCATGTAGGAACACCGTTACTTTGTCTCCTAACTCATTTTCCTAACAAAACAACCTCAATGATAAGACGCACACTGTTTTCATTGCATTTCTTGCTAAAAGAGCTAAAATTGTGATTGTCTCTGTTGCTGAATGAGCTAGGACGCTATTCAACTCTAATCTAGGAGAGACTCACTAACTTCATGTAGGAACACCATTACTTTGTCTCCTTATTCATTTTCCTAACAAGACAACCTCAATGATAAGACGCACACTGTTTTCAATGCATTTCTTGCTAAAAGGGCTAAGATCGTGATTGTCTCTGTTGCTGAATGAGCTAGGACGCTATTCAACTCTAATCTAAGAGAGACTCACTAACTTCATGTAGGAACACCGTTACTTTGTCTCCTAACTCATTTTCCTAACAAGACAACCTCAATGATAAGACGCACACTGTTTTCAATGCATTTCTTGCTAAAAGAGCTAAGATCGTGATTGTCTCTGTTGCTGAATGAGCTAGGACGCTATTCAACTCTAATCTAAGAGAGACTTACTAACTTCATGTAGGAACACCGTTACTTTGTCTCCTAACTCATTTTCCTAACAAGACAACCTCAATGATAAGACGCACACTGTTTTCATTGCATTTCTTCCTAAAAGAGCTAAGATCGTGATTGTCTCTGTTGCTGAATGAGCTAGGACGCTATTCAACTCTAATCTAGGAGAGACTCACTAACTTCATGTAGGAACACCGTTACTTTGTCTCCTAACTCATTTTCCTAACAAGACAACCTCAATGATAAGACGCACACTGTTTTCAATTCATTTCTTGCTAAAAGAGCTAAGATCGTGATTGTCTCTGTTGCTGAATGAGCTAGGACGCTATTCAACTCTAATCTAAGAGAGACTCACTAACTTCATGTAGGAACACCGTTACTTTGTCTCCTAACTCATTTTCCTAACAAGACAACCTCAATGATAAGACGCACACTGTTTTCAATGTATTTCTTGCTAAAAGAGCTAAGATCGTGATTGTCTCTGTTGCTGAATGAGCAAGGACGCTATTCAACTCTAATCTAGGAGAGACTCCCTAACTTCATGTAGGAACACCGTTACTTTGTCTCCTAACTCATTTTCCTAACAAGACAACCTCAATGATAAGACGCACACTGTTTTCAATGCATTTCTTGCTAAAAGAGCTAAGATCGTGATTGTCTCTGTTGCTGAATGAGCTAGGACGCTATTCAACTCTAATCTAAGAGAGACTCACTAACTTCATGTAGGAACACCGTTACTTTGTCTCCTAACTCATTTTCCTAACAAGACAACCTCAATGATAAGACGCACACTGTTTTCAACGCATTTCTTGGTAAAAGAGCTAAGATCGTGATTGTCTCTGTTGCTGAATGAGCTAGGACGCTATTCAACTCTAATCTAAGAGAGACTCACTAACTTCATGTAGGAACACCGTTACTTTGTCTCCTAACTCATTTTCCTAACAAGACAACCTCAATGATAAGACGCACACTGTTTTCAACGCATTTCTTGGTAAAAGAGCTAAGATCGTGATTGTCTCTGTTGCTGAATGAGCTAGGACGCTATTTAACTCTAATCTAAGAGAGACTCACTAACTTCATGAAGGAACACCGTTACTTTGTCTCCTAACTCATTTTCCTAACCAGACAACCTCAATGATAAGACGCACACTGTTTTCAATGCATTTCTTACTAAAAGAGCTAAGATCGTGATTGTCTCTGTTGCTGAATGAGCTAGGACGCTATTCAACTCTAATCTAAGAGAGACTCACTAACTTCATGTAGGAACACCGTTACTTTGTCTCCTAACTCATTTTCCTAACCAGACAACCTCAATGATAAGACGCACACTGTTTTCAACGCATTTCTTGGTAAAAGAGCTAAGATCGTGATTGTCTCTGTTGCTGAATGAGCTAGGACGCTATTTAACTCTAATCTAAGAGAGACTCACTAACTTCATGAAGGAACACCGTTACTTTGTCTCCTAACTCATTTTCCTAACCAGACAACCTCAATGATAAGACGCACACTATTTTCAATGCATTTCTTACTAAAAGAGCTAAGATCGTGATTGTCTCTGTTGCTGAATGAGCTAGGACGCTATTCAACTCTAATCTAAGAGAGACTCACTAACTTCATGTAGGAACACCGTTACTTTGTCTCCTAACTCATTTTCCTAACAAGACAACCTCAATGATAAGACGCACACTGTTTTCAACGCATTTCTTGGTAAACGAGCTAAGATCGTGATTGTCTCTGTTGCTGAATGAGCTAGGACGCTATTAAACTCTAATCTAGGAGAGACTCACTAACTTCATGTAGGAACACCGTTACTTTGTCTCCTAACTCATTTTCCTAACAAGACAACCTCAATGATAAGACGCACACTGTTTTCAATGCATTTCTTGCTAAAAGAGCTAAGATCGTGATTGTCTCTGTTGCTGAATGAGCTAGGACGCTATTCAACTCTAATCTAAGAGAGACTCACTAACTGCATGTAGGAACACCGTTACTTTGTCTCCTAACTCATTTTCCTAACAAGACAACCTCAATGATAAGACGCACACTGTTTTCAATGCATTTCTTGCTAAAAGAGCTAAGATTGTGATTGTCTCTGTTGCTGAATGAGCTAGGACGCTATTCAACTCTAATCTAGGAGAGACTCACTAACTTCATGTAGGAACACCGTTACTTTGTCTCCTAACTCATTTTCCTAACAAAACAACCTCAATGATAAGACGCACACTGTTTTCAATGCATTTCTTGCTAAAAGAGCTAAGATTGTGATTGTCTCTGTTGCTGAATGAGCTAGGACGCTATTCAACTCTAATCTAGGAGAGACTCACTAACTTCATGTAGGAACACCGTTACTTTGTCTCCTAACTCATTTTCCTAACAAAACAACCTCAATGATAAGACGCACACTGTTTTCATTGCATTTCTTGCTAAAAGAGCTAAAATTGTGATTGTCTCTGTTGCTGAATGAGCTAGGACGCTATTCAACTCTAATCTAGGAGAGACTCACTAACTTCATGTAGGAACACCGTTACTTTGTCTCCTAACTCATTTTCCTAACAAAACAACCTCAATGATAAGACGCACACTGTTTTCATTGCATTTCTTGCTAAAAGAGCTAAAATTGTGATTGTCTCTGTTGCTGAATGAGCTAGGACGCTATTCAACTCTAATCTAGGAGAGACTCACTAACTTCATGTAGGAACACCATTACTTTGTCTCCTTATTCATTTTCCTAACAAGACAACCTCAATGATAAGACGCACACTGTTTTCAATGCATTTCTTGCTAAAAGGGCTAAGATCGTGATTGTCTCTGTTGCTGAATGAGCTAGGACGCTATTCAACTCTAATCTAAGAGAGACTCACTAACTTCATGTAGGAACACCGTTACTTTGTCTCCTAACTCATTTTCCTAACAAGACAACCTCAATGATAAGACGCACACTGTTTTCAATGCATTTCTTGCTAAAAGAGCTAAGATCGTGATTGTCTCTGTTGCTGAATGAGCTAGGACGCTATTCAACTGTAATCTAAGAGAGACTTACTAACTTCATGTAGGAACACCGTTACTTTGTCTCCTAACTCATTTTCCTAACAAGACAACCTCAATGATAAGACGCACACTGTTTTCAATGCATTTCTTGCTAAAAGAGCCCTAACTCATTTTCCTAACAAGACAACCTCAATGATAAGACGCACACTGTTTTCAATGCATTTCTTGCTAAAAGAGCTAAGATTGTGATTGTCTCTGTTGCTGAATGAGCTAGGACGCTATTCAACTCTAATCTAGGAGAGACTCACTAACTTCATGTAGGAACACCGTTACTTTGTCTCCTAACTCATTTTCCTAACAAGACAACCTCAATGATAAGACGCACACTGTTTTCAATGCATTTCTTGCTAAAAGAGCTAAGATCGTGATTGTCTCTGTTGCTGAATGAGCTAGGACGCTATTCAACTCTAATCTAAGAGAGACTCACTAACTTCATGTAGGAACACCGTTACTTTGTCTCCTAACTCATTTTCCTAACAAGACAACCTCAATGATAAGACGCACACTGTTTTCAATGCATTTCTTGCTAAAAGAGCTAAGATCGTGATTGTCTCTGTTGCTGAATGAGCTAGGACGCTATTCAACTCTAATCTAGGAGAGACTCACTAACTTCATGTAGGAACACCGTTACTTTGTCTCCTAACTCATTTTCCTAACAAGACAACCTCAATGATAAGACGCACACTGTTTTCAATGCATTTCTTGCTAAAAGAGCTAAGATCGTGATTGTCTCTGTTGCTGAATGAGCTAGGACGCTATTCAACTCTAATCTAAGAGAGACTCACTAACTTCATGTAGGAACACCGTTACTTTGTCTCCTAACTCATTTTCCTAACAAGACAACCTCAATGATAAGACGCACACTGTTTTCAATGCATTTCTTGTTAAAGAGCTAAGATCGTGATTGTCTCTGTTGCTGAATGAGCTAGGACGCTATTCAACTCTAATCTAAGAGAGACTCACTAACTTCATGTAGAAACACCGTTACTTTGTCTCCGAACTCATTTTCCTAACCAGACAACCTCAATGATAAGACGCACACTGTTTTCAACGCATTTCTTGGTAAAAGAGCTAAGATCGTGATTGTCTCTGTTGCTGAATGAGCTAGGACGCTATTTAACTCTAATGTAAGAGAGACTCACTAACTTCATGAAGGAACACCGTTACTTTGTCTCCTAACAAGACAACCTCAATGATAAGACGCACACTGTTTTCAATGCATTTCTTAGTAAAAGAGCTAAGATCGTGATTGTCTCTGTTGCTGAATGAGCTAGGACGCTATTCAACTCTAATCTAAGAGAGACTCACTAACTTCATGTAGGAACACCGTTACTTTGTCTCCTAACTCATTTTCCTAACAAGACAACCTCAATGATAAGACGCACACTGTTTTCAATGCATTTCTTGCTAAAAGAGCTAAGATCGTGATTGTCTCTGTTGCTGAATGAGCTAGGACGCTATTCAACTCTAATCAAAGAGAGACTCACTAACTTCATGTAGGAACACCGTTACTTTGTCTCCTAACTCATTTTCCTAACAAGACAACCTCAATGATAAGACGCACACTGTTTTCAATGCATTTCTTGCTAAAAGAGCTAAGATCGTGATTGTCTCTGTTGCTGAATGAGCTAGGACGCTATTCAACTCTAATCTAAGAGAGACTCACTAACTTCATGTAGGAACACCGTTACTATGTCTCCTAACTCATTTTCCTAACAAGACAACCTCAATGATAAGACGCACACTGTTTTCAATGCATTTCTTGCTAAAAGAGCTAAGATCGTGATTGTCTCTGTTGCTGAATGAGCTAGGACGCTATTCAACTCTAATCTAGGAGAGACTCACTAACTTCATGTAGGAACACCGTTACTTTGTCTCCTAACTCATTTTCCTAACAAGACAACCTCAATGATAAGACGCACACTGTTTTCAATGCATTTCTTGCTAAAAGAGCTAAGATTGTGATTGTCTCTGTTGCTGAATGAGCTAGGACGCTATTCAACTCTAATCTAGGAGAGACTCACTAACTTCATGTAGGAACACCGTTACTTTGTCTCCTAACTCATTTTCCTAACAAGACAACCTCAATGATAAGACGCACACTGTTTTCAATGCATTTCTTGCTAAAAGAGCCCTAACTCATTTTCCTAACAAGACAACCTCAATGATAAGACGCACACTGTTTTCAATGCATTTCTTGCTAAAAGAGCCCTAACTCATTTTCCTAACAAGACAACCTCAATGATAAGACGCACACTGTTTTCAATGCATTTCTTGCTAAAAGAGCTAAGATTGTGATTGTCTCTGTTGCTGAATGAGCTAGGACGCTATTCAACTCTAATCTAGGAGAGACTCACTAACTTCATGTAGGAACACCGTTACTTTGTCTCCTAACTCATTTTCCTAACAAAACAACCTCAATGATAAGACGCACACTGTTTTCAATGCATTTCTTGCTAAAAGAGCTAAGATTGTGATTGTCTCTGTTGCTGAATGAGCTAGGACGCTATTCAACTCTAATCTAGGAGAGACTCACTAACTTCATGTAGGAACACCGTTACTTTGTCTCCTAACTCATTTTCCTAACAAAACAACCTCAATGATAAGACGCACACTGTTTTCAATGTATTTCTTGCTAAAAGAGCTAAGATCGTGATTGTCTCTGTTGCTGAATGAGCTAGGACGCTATTCAACTCTAATCTAAGAGAGACTCACTAACTTCATGTAGGAACACCGTTACTTTGTCTCCTAACTCATTTTCCTAACAAGACAACCTCAATGATAAGACGCACACTGTTTTCAATGCATTTCTTGGTAAAAGAGCTAAGATCGTGATTGTCTCTGTTGCTGAATGAGCTAGGACGCTATTCAACTCTAATCTAGGAGAGACTCACTAACTTCATGTAGGAACACCGTTACTTTGTCTCCTAACTCATTTTCCTAACAAGACAACCTCAATGATAAGACGCACACTGTTTTCAATGCATTTCTTGGTAAAAGAGCTAAGATTGTGATTG
Source organism: Engystomops pustulosus (assembly GCF_040894005.1). Taxonomy (NCBI): domain Eukaryota; kingdom Metazoa; phylum Chordata; class Amphibia; order Anura; family Leptodactylidae; genus Engystomops; species Engystomops pustulosus. The sequence goes on along the minus strand of NC_092414.1, from coordinate 45,174,344 downwards.
TCTCTGTTGCTGAATGAGCTAGGACGCTATTCAACTCTAATCTAAGAGAGACTCACTAACTTTATGAAGGAACACCGTTACTTTGTCTCCTAACTCATTTTCCTAACCAGACCACCTCAATGATAAGACGCACACTGTTTTCAATGCATTTCTTACTAAAAGAGCTAAGATCGTGATTGTCTCTGTTGCTGAATGAGCTAGGACGCTATTCAACTCTAATCTAAGAGAGACTCACTAACTTCATGTAGGAACACCGTTACTTTGTCTCCTAACTCATTTTCCTAACAAGACAACCTCAATGATAAGACGCACACTGTTTTCAATGCATTTCTTGCTAAAAGAGCTAAGATCGTGATTGTCTCTGTTGCTGAATGAGCTAGGACGCTATTCAACTCTAATCTAGGAGAGACTCACTAACTTCATGTAGGAACACCGTTACTTTGTCTCCTAACTCATTTTCCTAACAAGACAACCTCAATGATAAGACGCACACTGTTTTCAATGCATTTCTTGCTAAAAGAGCTAAGATTGTGATTGTCTCTGTTGCTGAATGAGCTAGGACGCTATTCAACTCTAATCTAGGAGAGACTCACTAACTTCATGTAGGAACACCGTTACTTTGTCTCCTAACTCATTTTCCTAACAAGACAACCTCAATGATAAGACGCACACTGTTTTCAATGCATTTCTTGCTAAAAGAGCTAAGATCGTGATTGTCTCTGTTGCTGAATGAGCTAGGACGCTATTCAACTCTAATCTAAGAGAGACTCACTAACTTCATGTAGGAACACCGTTACTTTGTCTCCTAACTCATTTTCCTAACCAGACAACCTCAATGATAAGACGCACACTGTTTTCAACGCATTTCTTGGTAAAAGAGCTAAGATCGTGATTGTCTCTGTTGCTGAATGAGCTAGGACGCTATTCAACTCTAATCTAAGAGAGACTCACTAACTTCATGAAGGAACACCGTTACTTTGTCTCCTAACTCATTTTCCTAACCAGACAACCTCAATGATAAGACGCACACTGTTTTCAATGCATTTCTTACTAAAAGAGCTAAGATCGTGATTGTCTCTGTTGCTGAATGAGCTAGGACGCTATTCAACTCTAATCTAAGAGAGACTCACTAACTTCATGTAGGAACACCGTTACTTTGTCTCCTAACTCATTTTCCTAACCAGACAACCTCAATGATAAGACGCACACTGTTTTCAACGCATTTCTTGGTAAAAGAGCTAAGATCGTGATTGTCTCTGTTGCTGAATGAGCTAGGACGCTATTCAACTCTAATCTAAGAGAGACTCACTAACTTCATGAAGGAACACCGTTACTTTGTCTCCTAACTCATTTTCCTAACCAGACAACCTCAATGATAAGACGCACACTGTTTTCAATGCATTTCTTACTAAAAGAGCTAAGATCGTGATTGTCTCTGTTGCTGAATGAGCTAGGACGCTATTCAACTCTAATCTAAGAGAGACTCACTAACTGCATGTAGGAACACCGTTACTTTGTCTCCTAACTCATTTTCCTAACAAGACAACCTCAATGATAAGACGCACACTGTTTTCAATGCATTTCTTGCTAAAAGAGCTAAGATCGTGATTGTCTCTGTTGCTGAATGAGCTAGGACGCTATCCAACTCTAATCTAAGAAAGACTCGCTAACTTCATGTAGGAACACCGTTACTTTGTCTCCTTATTCATTTTCCTAACAAGACAACCTCAATGATAAGACGCACACTGTTTTCAATGCATTTCTTGCTAAAAGAGCTAAGATCGTGATTGTCTCTGTTGCTGAATGAGCTAGGACGCTATTCAACTCTAATCTAAGAGAGACTCACTAACTTCATGTAGGAACACCGTTACTTTGTCTCCTAACTCATTTTCCTAACAAGACAACCTCAATGATAAGACGCACACTGTTTTCAATGCATTTCTTACTAAAAGAGCTAAGATCGTGATTGTCTCTGTTGCTGAATGAGCTAGGACGCTATTCAACTCTAATCTAAGAGAGACTCACTAACTTCATGTAGGAACACCGTTACTTTGTCTCCTAACTCATTTTCCTAACAAGACAACCTCAATGATAAGACGCACACTGTTTTCAATGCATTTCTTGCTAAAAGAGCTAAGATTGTGATTGTCTCTGTTGCTGAATGAGCTAGGACGCTATTCAACTCTAATCTAGGAGAGACTCACTAACTTCATGTAGGAACACCGTTACTTTGTCTCCTAACTCATTTTCCTAACAAGACAACCTCAATGATAAGACGCACACTGTTTTCAATGCATTTCTTACTAAAAGAGCTAAGATCGTGATTGTCTCTGTTGCTAAATGAGCTAGGACGCTATTCATCTCTAATCTAAGAGAGACTCACTAACTTCATGTAGGAACACCGTTACTTTGTCTCCTAACTCATTTTCCTAACCAGACAACCTCAATGATAAGACGCACACTGTTTTCAACGCATTTCTTGGTAAAAGAGCTAAGATCGTGATTGTCTCTGTTGCTGAATGAGCTAGGACGCTATTCAACTCTAATCTAAGAGAGACTCACTAACTTCATGAAGGAACACCGTTACTTTGTCTCCTAACTCATTTTCCTAACCAGACAACCTCAATGATAAGACGCACACTGTTTTCAATGCATTTCTTACTAAAAGAGCTAAGATCGTGATTGTCTCTGTTGCTGAATGAGCTAGGACGCTATTCAACTCTAATCTAAGAGAGACTCACTAACTGCATGTAGGAACACCGTTACTTTGTCTCCTAACTCATTTTCCTAACAAGACAACCTCAATGATAAGACGCACACTGTTTTCAATGCATTTCTTGCTAAAAGAGCTAAGATCGTGATTGTCTCTGTTGCTGAATGAGCTAGGACGCTATCCAACTCTAATCTAAGAAAGACTCGCTAACTTCATGTAGGAACACCGTTACTTTGTCTCCTAACTCATTTTCCTAACCAGACAACCTCAATGATAAGACGCACACTGTTTTCAATGCATTTCTTGGTAAAAGAGCTAAGATCGTGATTGTCTCTGTTGCTGAATGAGCTAGGACGCTATTCAACTCTAATCTAGGAGAGACTCACTTACTTCATGTAGGAACACCGTTACTTTGTCTCCTAACTCATTTTCCTAACAAGACAACCTCAATGATAAGACGCACACTGTTTTCAATGCATTTCTTGCTAAAAGAGCTAAGATCGTGATTGTCTCTGTTGCTGAATGAGCTAGGACGCTATCCAACTCTAATCTAAGAGAGACTCACTAACTTCATGTAGGAACACCGTTACTTTGTCTCCTAACTCATTTTCCTAACCAGACAACCTCAATGATAAGACGCACACTGTTTTCAACGCATTTCTTGGTAAAAGAGCTAAGATCGTGATTGTCTCTGTTGCTGAATGAGCTAGGACGCTATTCAACTCTAATCTAGAAGAGACTCACTTACTTCATGTAGGAACACCGTTACTTTGTCTCCTAACTCATTTTCCTAACCAGACAACCTCAATGATAAGACGCACACTGTTTTCAATGCATTTCTTGCTAAAAGAGCTAAGATCGTGATTGTCTCTGTTGCTGAATGAGCTAGGACGCTATTCAACTCTAATCTAGGAGAGACTCACTAACTTCATGTAGGAACACCATTACTTTGTCTCCTTATTCATTTTCCTAACAAGACAACCTCAATGATAAGACGCACACTGTTTTCAATGCATTTCTTGCTAAAAGAGCTAAGATTGTGATTGTCTCTGTTGCTGAATGAGCTAGGACGCTATTCAACTCTAATCTAGGAGAGACTCACTAACTTCATGTAGGAACACCGTTACTTTGTCTCCTAACTCATTTTCCTAACAAGACAACCTCAATGATAAGACGCACACTGTTTTCAATGCATTTCTTGCTAAAAGAGCTAAGATCGTGATTGTCTCTGTTGCTGAATGAGCTAGGACGCTATTCAACTTTAATCTAAGAGAGACTCACTAACTTCATGTAGGAACACCGTTACTTTGTCTCCTAACTCATTTTCCTAACAAGACAACCTCAATGATAAGACGCACACTGTTTTCAATGCATTTCTTGCTAAAAGAGCTAAGATCGTGATTGTCTCTGTTGCTGAATGAGCTAGGACGCTATTCAACTCTAATCTAAGAGAGACTCACTAACTTCATGTAGGAACACCGTTACTTTGTCTCCTAACTCATTTTCCTAACAAGACAACCTCAATGATAAGACGCACACTGTTTTCAATGCATTTCTTGTTAAAGAGCTAAGATCGTGATTGTCTCTGTTGCTGAATGAGCTAGGACGCTATTCAACTCTAATCTAAGAGAGACTCACTAACTTCATGTAGAAACACCGTTACTTTGTCTCCGAACTCATTTTCCTAACCAGACAACCTCAATGATAAGACGCACACTGTTTTCAACGCATTTCTTGGTAAAAGAGCTAAGATCGTGATTGTCTCTGTTGCTGAATGAGCTAGGACGCTATTTAACTCTAATCTAAGAGAGACTCACTAACTTCATGAAGGAACACCGTTACTTTGTCTCCTAACTCATTTTCCTAACAAGACAACCTCAATGATAAGACGCACACTGTTTTCAATGCATTTCTTGCTAAAAGAGCTAAGATTGTGATTGTCTCTGTTGCTGAATGAGCTAGGACGCTATTCAACTCTAATCTAGGAGAGACTCACTAACTTCATGTAGGAACACCGTTACTTTGTCTCCTAACTCATTTTCCTAACAAGACAACCTCAATGATAAGACGCACACTGTTTTCAATGCATTTCTTGCTAAAAGAGCCCTAACTCATTTTCCTAACAAGACAACCTCAATGATAAGACGCACACTGTTTTCAATGCATTTCTTGCTAAAAGAGCTAAGATTGTGATTGTCTCTGTTGCTGAATGAGCTAGGACGCTATTCAACTCTAATCTAGGAGAGACTCACTAACTTCATGTAGGAACACCGTTACTTTGTCTCCTAACTCATTTTCCTAACAAAACAACCTCAATGATAAGACGCACACTGTTTTCAATGCATTTCTTGCTAAAAGAGCTAAGATTGTGATTGTCTCTGTTGCTGAATGAGCTAGGACGCTATTCAACTCTAATCTAGGAGAGACTCACTAACTTCATGTAGGAACACCGTTACTTTGTCTCCTAACTCATTTTCCTAACAAAACAACCTCAATGATAAGACGCACACTGTTTTCAATGTATTTCTTGCTAAAAGAGCTAAGATCGTGATTGTCTCTGTTGCTGAATGAGCTAGGACGCTATTCAACTCTAATCTAAGAGAGACTCACTAACTTCATGTAGGAACACCGTTACTTTGTCTCCTAACTCATTTTCCTAACAAGACAACCTCAATGATAAGACGCACACTGTTTTCAATGCATTTCTTGGTAAAAGAGCTAAGATCGTGATTGTCTCTGTTGCTGAATGAGCTAGGACGCTATTCAACTCTAATCTAGGAGAGACTCACTAACTTCATGTAGGAACACCGTTACTTTGTCTCCTAACTCATTTTCCTAACAAGACAACCTCAATGATAAGACGCACACTGTTTTCAATGCATTTCTTGGTAAAAGAGCTAAGATTGTGATTGTCTCTGTTGCTGAATGAGCTAGGACGCTATTCAACTCTAATCTAAGAGAGACTCACTAACTTCATGAAGGAACACCGTTACTTTGTCTCCTAACTCATTTTCCTAACCAGACCACCTCAATGATAAGACGCACACTGTTTTCAATGCATTTCTTGCTAAAAGAGCTAAGATCGTGATTGTCTCTGTTGCTGAATGAGCTAGGACGCTATTCAACTCTAATCTAGGAGAGACTCACTAACTTCATGTAGGAACACCGTTACTTTGTCTCCTAACTCATTTTCCTAACAAGACAACCTCAATGATAAGACGCACACTGTTTTCAATGCATTTCTTGCTAAAAGAGCTAAGATTGTGATTGTCTCTGTTGCTGAATGAGCTAGGACGCTATTCAACTCTAATCTAGGAGAGACTCACTAACTTCATGTAGGAACACCGTTACTTTGTCTCCTAACTCATTTTCCTAACAAGACAACCTCAATGATAAGACGCACACTGTTTTCAATGCATTTCTTGCTAAAAGAGCTAAGATCGTGATTGTCTCTGTTGCTGAATGAGCTAGGACGCTATTCAACTCTAATCTAAGAGAGACTCACTAACTTCATGTAGGAACACCGTTACTTTGTCTCCTAACTCATTTTCCTAACCAGACAACCTCAATGATAAGACGCACACTGTTTTCAACGCATTTCTTGGTAAAAGAGCTAAGATCGTGATTGTCTCTGTTGCTGAATGAGCTAGGACGCTATTCAACTCTAATCTAAGAGAGACTCACTAACTTCATGAAGGAACACCGTTACTTTGTCTCCTAACTCATTTTCCTAACCAGACAACCTCAATGATAAGACGCACACTGTTTTCAATGCATTTCTTACTAAAAGAGCTAAGATCGTGATTGTCTCTGTTGCTGAATGAGCTAGGACGCTATTCAACTCTAATCTAAGAGAGACTCACTAACTTCATGTAGGAACACCGTTACTTTGTCTCCTAACTCATTTTCCTAACAAGACAACCTCAATGATAAGACGCACACTGTTTTCAATGCATTTCTTGCTAAAAGAGCTAAGATCGTGATTGTCTCTGTTGCTGAATGAGCTAGGACGCTATTCAACTCTAATCTAGGAGAGACTCACTAACTTCATGTAGGAACACCGTTACTTTGTCTCCTAACTCATTTTCCTAACAAGACAACCTCAATGATAAGACGCACACTGTTTTCAATGCATTTCTTACTAAAAGAGCTAAGATCGTGATTGTCTCTGTTGCTAAATGAGCTAGGACGCTATTCATCTCTAATCTAAGAGAGACTCACTAACTTCATGTAGGAACACCGTTACTTTGTCTCCTAACTCATTTTCCTAACCAGACAACCTCAATGATAAGACGCACACTGTTTTCAACGCATTTCTTGGTAAAAGAGCTAAGATCGTGATTGTCTCTGTTGCTGAATGAGCTAGGACGCTATTCAACTCTAATCTAAGAGAGACTCACTAACTTCATGAAGGAACACCGTTACTTTGTCTCCTAACTCATTTTCCTAACCAGACAACCTCAATGATAAGACGCACACTGTTTTCAATGCATTTCTTACTAAAAGAGCTAAGATCGTGATTGTCTCTGTTGCTGAATGAGCTAGGACGCTATTCAACTCTAATCTAAGAGAGACTCACTAACTGCATGTAGGAACACCGTTACTTTGTCTCCTAACTCATTTTCCTAACAAGACAACCTCAATGATAAGACGCACACTGTTTTCAATGCATTTCTTGCTAAAAGAGCTAAGATCGTGATTGTCTCTGTTGCTGAATGAGCTAGGACGCTATCCAACTCTAATCTAAGAAAGACTCGCTAACTTCATGTAGGAACACCGTTACTTTGTCTCCTAACTCATTTTCCTAACCAGACAACCTCAATGATAAGACGCACACTGTTTTCAATGCATTTCTTGGTAAAAGAGCTAAGATCGTGATTGTCTCTGTTGCTGAATGAGCTAGGACGCTATTCAACTCTAATCTAGGAGAGACTCACTTACTTCATGTAGGAACACCGTTACTTTGTCTCCTAACTCATTTTCCTAACAAGACAACCTCAATGATAAGACGCACACTGTTTTCAATGCATTTCTTGCTAAAAGAGCTAAGATCGTGATTGTCTCTGTTGCTGAATGAGCTAGGACGCTATCCAACTCTAATCTAAGAGAGACTCACTAACTTCATGTAGGAACACCGTTACTTTGTCTCCTAACTCATTTTCCTAACCAGACAACCTCAATGATAAGACGCACACTGTTTTCAACGCATTTCTTGGTAAAAGAGCTAAGATCGTGATTGTCTCTGTTGCTGAATGAGCTAGGACGCTATTCAACTCTAATCTAGAAGAGACTCACTTACTTCATGTAGGAACACCGTTACTTTGTCTCCTAACTCATTTTCCTAACCAGACAACCTCAATGATAAGACGCACACTGTTTTCAATGCATTTCTTGCTAAAAGAGCTAAGATCGTGATTGTCTCTGTTGCTGAATGAGCTAGGACGCTATTCAACTCTAATCTAGGAGAGACTCACTAACTTCATGTAGGAACACCATTACTTTGTCTCCTTATTCATTTTCCTAACAAGACAACCTCAATGATAAGACGCACACTGTTTTCAATGCATTTCTTGCTAAAAGGGCTAAGATCGTGATTGTCTCTGTTGCTGAATGAGCTAGGACGCTATTCAACTCTAATCTAAGAGAGACTCACTAACTTCATGTAGGAACACCGTTACTTTGTCTCCTAACTCATTTTCCTAACAAGACAACCTCAATGATAAGACGCACACTGTTTTCAATGCATTTCTTGCTAAAAGAGCTAAGATCGTGATTGTCTCTGTTGCTGAATGAGCTAGGACGCTATTCAACTCTAATCTAGGAGAGACTCACTAACTTCATGTAGGAACACCGTTACTTTGTCTCCTAACTCATTTTCCTAACAAGACAACCTCAATGATAAGACGCACACTGTTTTCAATGCATTTCTTGCTAAAAGAGCTAAGATTGTGATTGTCTCTGTTGCTGAATGAGCTAGGACGCTATTCAACTCTAATCTAGGAGAGACTCACTAACTTCATGTAGGAACACCGTTACTTTGTCTCCTAACTCATTTTCCTAACAAGACAACCTCAATGATAAGACGCACACTGTTTTCAATGCATTTCTTGCTAAAAGAGCCCTAACTCATTTTCCTAACAAGACAACCTCAATGATAAGACGCACACTGTTTTCAATGCATTTCTTGCTAAAAGAGCTAAGATTGTGATTGTCTCTGTTGCTGAATGAGCTAGGACGCTATTCAACTCTAATCTAGGAGAGACTCACTAACTTCATGTAGGAACACCGTTACTTTGTCTCCTAACTCATTTTCCTAACAAAACAACCTCAATGATAAGACGCACACTGTTTTCAATGCATTTCTTGCTAAAAGAGCTAAGATTGTGATTGTCTCTGTTGCTGAATGAGCTAGGACGCTATTCAACTCTAATCTAGGAGAGACTCACTAACTTCATGTAGGAACACCGTTACTTTGTCTCCTAACTCATTTTCCTAACAAAACAACCTCAATGATAAGACGCACACTGTTTTCAATGTATTTCTTGCTAAAAGAGCTAAGATCGTGATTGTCTCTGTTGCTGAATGAGCTAGGACGCTATTCAACTCTAATCTAAGAGAGACTCACTAACTTCATGTAGGAACACCGTTACTTTGTCTCCTAACTCATTTTCCTAACAAGACAACCTCAATGATAAGACGCACACTGTTTTCAATGCATTTCTTGGTAAAAGAGCTAAGATTGTGATTGTCTCTGTTGCTGAATGAGCTAGGACGCTATTCAACTCTAATCTAAGAGAGACTCACTAACTTCATGAAGGAACACCGTTACTTTGTCTCCTAACTCATTTTCCTAACCAGACCACCTCAATGATAAGACGCACACTGTTTTCAATGCATTTCTTACTAAAAGAGCTAAGATCGTGATTGTCTCTGTTGCTGAATGAGCTAGGACGCTATTCAACTCTAATCTAAGAGAGACTCACTAACTTCATGTAGGAACACCGTTACTTTGTCTCCTAACTCATTTTCCTAACAAGACAACCTCAATGATAAGACGCACACTGTTTTCAATGCATTTCTTGCTAAAAGAGCTAAGATCGTGATTGTCTCTGTTGCTGAATGAGCTAGGACGCTATTCAACTCTAATCTAGGAGAGACTCACTAACTTCATGTAGGAACACCGTTACTTTGTCTCCTAACTCATTTTCCTAACAAGACAACCTCAATGATAAGACGCACACTGTTTTCAATGCATTTCTTGCTAAAAGAGCTAAGATTGTGATTGTCTCTGTTGCTGAATGAGCTAGGACGCTATTCAACTCTAATCTAGGAGAGACTCACTAACTTCATGTAGGAACACCGTTACTTTGTCTCCTAACTCATTTTCCTAACAAGACAACCTCAATGATAAGACGCACACTGTTTTCAATGCATTTCTTGCTAAAAGAGCTAAGATCGTGATTGTCTCTGTTGCTGAATGAGCTAGGACGCTATTCAACTCTAATCTAAGAGAGACTCACTAACTTCATGTAGGAACACCGTTACTTTGTCTCCTAACTCATTTTCCTAACAAGACAACCTCAATGATAAGACGCACACTGTTTTCAATGCATTTCTTGCTAAAAGAGCTAAGATCGTGATTGTCTCTGTTGCTGAATGAGCTAGGACGCTATTCAACTCTAATCTAGGAGAGACTCACTAACTTCATGTAGGAACACCGTTACTTTGTCTCCTAACTCATTTTCCTAACAAGACAACCTCAATGATAAGACGCACACTGTTTTCAATGCATTTCTTGCTAAAAGAGCTAAGATTGTGATTGTCTCTGTTGCTGAATGAGCTAGGACGCTATTCAACTCTAATCTAGGAGAGACTCACTAACTTCATGTAGGAACACCGTTACTTTGTCTCCTAACTCATTTTCCTAACAAGACAACCTCAATGATAAGACGCACACTGTTTTCAATGCATTTCTTGCTAAAAGAGCCCTAACTCATTTTCCTAACAAGACAACCTCAATGATAAGACGCACACTGTTTTCAATGCATTTCTTGCTAAAAGAGCTAAGATTGTGATTGTCTCTGTTGCTGAATGAGCTAGGACGCTATTCAACTCTAATCTAGGAGAGACTCACTAACTTCATGTAGGAACACCGTTACTTTGTCTCCTAACTCATTTTCCTAACAAAACAACCTCAATGATAAGACGCACACTGTTTTCAATGCATTTCTTGCTAAAAGAGCTAAGATTGTGATTGTCTCTGTTGCTGAATGAGCTAGGACGCTATTCAACTCTAATCTAGGAGAGACTCACTAACTTCATGTAGGAACACCGTTACTTTGTCTCCTAACTCATTTTCCTAACAAAACAACCTCAATGATAAGACGCACACTGTTTTCAATGTATTTCTTGCTAAAAGAGCTAAGATCGTGATTGTCTCTGTTGCTGAATGAGCTAGGACGCTATTCAACTCTAATCTAAGAGAGACTCACTAACTTCATGTAGGAACACCGTTACTTTGTCTCCTAACTCATTTTCCTAACAAGACAACCTCAATGATAAGACGCACACTGTTTTCAATGCACTCTTTTTATATAAATTTATAAACAATTAACTCAAATTTCATATCATCAATTGTCCTCCCAAATTAACTTAAACTGCCCAAACCTGGCCAACAACCACACATACCATAGTAAATTGTACTTAACCAAAACAAAACAACTACAATCATGTACATTGAGCATAAACGAAACACACACAAAAAAAAACACAGCAATCGCTTTTTAATACTTTTTTTTTTTTTTTTTTTTTTTAAATTTTTTTTTAATTTTTTTTTTTTTTTTTTTAATTATTAATATATATCCTATATATCCTATGCTATATTCTATTCTATGAACCCACTCCCATTTGCACCCTGGCCAACAGCTCGCCTCATGTCCATGTCATGTCCGCATAGTCCAGATGTTGACCGCCACACAAAAAAAAAATAAAAAATAAAATTGCACTGCACACCCACATCCCTCCCCCCATTTCCCCCACCCAACCTGTTCTGGTCCCACTATCTAACCATAGCGCAACAACTAAAACAGCAAACAACAACTTAAATAATTTTAATAAGAGAAAACAAAGCACTCAATAAACCCGAAGGCTCAAGTTTAGTGTCTATAAGCCTTTTTTTAAAAAAAAACACTTTTATTTCAAAACAAAAAGGCTATCGAGTGACACTCCAGCCCACAACCAGGAAAAGAAGGGAGCAAAACTAAGGCACAGAGAAATTAAATCCCCTCCAAAGAAGGGCTGCCCTGTCTGTGCCCAGCCTTACACCTTCCAAAGAACGCACCTTCACCAGGTCACCCATAATGTTCCTAACAACCTCTTCCACTGGGAGGATTTTTTGCTGAGTAGTCAGACTACATCGTGCAATCCACGTGCCATACCTTACCACTATGCTTACTAGAAATAAAGTGTTCCGGTCCCTTCCACCAAGGTCTCTGAAAGCTCCATAGGCCCACTCAGCATAAGAAAGGCTGGCTAAACCTCTCCAGCCAATGGAGGCACCCGCCCGTTTGTATACCTCTGCATTAAAGGGACAATGAAGCAGGAAGTGATCCATACTTTCGAGTATGCCACCACACTGCTCCCGAGGACAACCTCGATCATCAGCGCTTCTGAACTTCACATTGTCCCTCACATGCAGTTTCCCATGGAAGCAGCGCCAAGTGAAGTCCCAAAACTTCTTAGGGATCCTTACTGAGTTTAAAAGCTTTAGCCCCACCCCTAGATCCCGACTTGGGCAATCTTTGAGCACCAGGGGCTTCTGAAAGTGGGACAACAGAACCCTCTTGTCAAGCAATCTCCTTGACAGAGTCCTGATCTCACCCACCTGCAGACCCCACCGGCGGATCACCTTCAAAACCGGGGCGACATAAGACGGAAGATATCCATGCCGTGAACGTAAGTCTTTCACTCGCCCTCCTGACTCCCATTGCTGGAAGAAAGGCCGAAACCATCCCTTACAGGAGAATACCCACGGAGGAGCCCTCTCTTTCCAGAGGTTCGCTAGGTTCATCTTAAGAAAAGTGTTCGCTAAGAACACAACAGGGTTGACCATACCCAACCCTCCTAGTCTCCTCGTACGGTAAGTAACCTCCCTCTTGACTAGGTTTAGTTTATTCCCCCATAACAGTTGGAAGAACAAACTGTAGACCCGCTTCCAGAGAGGCTCTGGCAACATACACACACTGCCCAGGTATATTAACAACGGTAGCACATAGGCCTTTGCCAGGTGAACCCTTTCCCTCAGGGTCAAAGACCGAAGACCCTTCCATTGGTTGACCTTTTGGGTGGCATTGTCCAGTCTACCTTCCCAATTTCGAGTGGGGTAGTCCCCCATATCAAATTCAATGCCCAAGATTTTAGCAGACCCCTGAGGTTTTGGGAGAGTGTCCGGAAGATCAAACTCGGGATCCTCCTCTCCCAACCAGAGACATTCACACTTTTCACGGTTGATCATGGACCCAGATGCCTCCGAGTAGCGGTCAACCTCAGACATCACCATCTCCGCCTCCCCTCCCGAGGACACGAAAACGGTGACATCATCAGCATACGCCACCACCCTCAGGGTGGCCTCCGGATCCTCCCGGCTCATCCCGACTCCCACCAATGGACCACCATCAATCCTCCGAAGGAAGGGATCGATAGCGAACACATATAATAGTGGGCTCAGAGGACAACCCTGGCGGACTCCAGACCCCACCTCAAAAGGGTGCCCAACCCAACCGTTTACAAGGGGGAAGGTCTCAGCCCCAGCATATAAGGTCTGAAGCCAATTAACAAACCCACCCGGTAGACCGTACCGCAAAAGTACCGACCAGAGGTACTCATGGTTGACTCTGTCAAAGGCCTTCGCCTGATCTAAGGACAGCATATACCCCTTCCAGTTACCTGCCTTTCCCTGCTCCACTGCCTCCCGGACACCGAGCACAGCACTAAAAGTACTTCGGCCTGGAACAGAGCAATGCTGGGCCCCTGAAAGAAGCCGGGGTGCGAACTGCACCAGCCGATTAAATAGTACCTTTGCCAGAACCTTCCTGTCTGTATTGAGAAGCGCTATGGGCCGCCAATTCTCAATACGTGACGGGTCCTTACCCTTTGATAGAATGATTAGGGCCGACCTCCTCATTGACTTTGGCAAAGTGCCCGAGGAAAGACACTCGTTAAAAACCTCAGTCAAGAGGGGAATTAAACTTCCTTTAAAGGTCTTGTAGAACTCGGATGTTAAGCCATCCGGACCAGGCGATTTCTTGAGGGCAAGACCCTCGATCGCCCGTCTCACTTCCTCTTCACTAATCGGTTCTATCAAAACGCCAAGGGAGGGGTCTACCCCTTTCTCAGGGACTGCCTCAGCCAGGAAAGCCGACATCACATCCCGATCCAGTTCCTTCTTCCCCAAGAGATGCCCGTAAAAGGATCTGATGACCTCCAGGATCCCTGATTTGGATCTCTTCAGGGAACCCGTACTGTCCCTCAGTCCTGTCACAATTTTACTATTCACTGACATCTTGCAATTCCTGTAAGGGTCGGGCGAGCGGTATTTCCCGAAATCCCTCTCAAGAATCAAAGATGCGTGCCTATTGTACTGACATTTCTTGAGCAAAGATTTGACTCTGGAGATCTCCTCCCTACTACCTCCAGTCGAGACTAGATGTTCGAGTTTCCTCCTCAGACCTTGGTACAAATTGTACATATCAAGGCTTCTGAGGCTTGAGAGCTGACGGAAATACTTCGCCACTCTTTTTTTGAATATCTCCCACCACTCAGCCTTAGTGCCACCAAGATCCAATAACGGTACCTGGCTTTGAAGGAAGTCCTCAAAGGATTGTCTTACCGCAGCTTCTTCCAGGAGAGATGAATTCAACCTCCATAGACCTTTACCCATCCGAGGAGTCTCTGTAACATTCAAAGAAAACATAATCATACAGTGATCGGAAAATTCCACCTCTGTCACCGACACAGGTGACGAGATGGCTTCTTCCTTTAAAAAAAACCTATCTATTCTTGACCTACTATTACCTCTGTAAAAGGTGTAACCCGCGTGACCTGGGGAGTGCCGGATGTGGTTATCCACCAGGCGAGCTTCACTAGCTATTCTACATAAAGCTGTGCTGTCATAAGTCGGCTTGTATTCGGAACCTCCCCTATCCTGGGATCTAACAATAGTGTTAAAATCCCCTCCGAAAACCACTTGCCGGCTTGTAAAAAGAAAAGGCTTAATCCTCATAAAAAGATCCTTGCGGCCACCTCGTGTTTGGGGGCCATATATATTAATCAGACGCAAATCTTGTCCTTTCATGAGAACATCAAGGATTAGACACCTCCCCATTTCTAATTCAATCATTCGTCGGCATTCTACCTGTGCAGTAAAAAGAATCGCCACTCCGCTATATGGCTCAGCCGCAAGAGACCAATAAGATGGTCCCCTCGTCCATTCCTGCCTTGCTTTGGCTACCCCAGGCAATGTGGATATCCTGGTCTCTTGCAAAAATAAAATGTCAGCTTCAACCTGGCTGAGAAAATCAAAGGCTGCAAATCTAGCCATATTAGACTTAATGCTAGCCACATTAATGGAGGCTAGCGTCAACGGAGTGAGTGCCGCCATAGAGAATGATTAAATTAGACAGCCTTCTTCTTGCCACCCTTCCCTCTATCCCCATCTGATGAGGATCCCTTTCCCCTTTTTAATGAGGGTCCACTTGTATCCATTTTTTTCCCTTTTTTCTTTTTCTTACAGGTCTCATCTTCAGATTCCAGGCCAGCCTCCTCCCCCGAAGACAGTGGTCTCTGCAAGGGAGAAGACTCAGCGCCCTCTCTCTGCCCTACCTCCTCCTCTTCTTCCTCATCAGAGGAAGGGGATATGTCCCTGAGGGCTTGGTAGCGATTTGAGGTAAAGCCAGAACGGCCGCAGGTTTCTGCTTCCTTCGATCGGGTTGCAAGGGATTTTGACCTGCCAGTACCCAGTTTGTGGCCCTCAGCTCCACCCTCCCTCTTCTCCTCCCCTGCACTTTCATAACAGGAGAGGCCAGAGGAAAGGCTTTGCTCCTCCCTATCGATCCTTCCTAGCTCCTCGTCCACCTCCTCATCCCTCGGGGTCTCTGTCACATCCCTTTCAGTACGGGGCTCAGGACATGCTTCAGAACTTAATCTTTGCACCCCTTGCTCCCTCTGTTTCCTCCGCTCGGCCTCTCGCCTCAGCCGAGAGTGAGACTTCTTCCTCGACCCCTTTGCTCCCCCACCTCCGCCGTCCCCCACCACTGAAGGATTGCTCCCCTCCGGGTGTAGGACTGCATTGGCAAAGGAGCGCGGGCACCGGCTGAACGGGTGACCCAACTCACCACACAGGTGACAGCGAATATCTCCACAGTCTGCAGCAAGATGTCCAGACCCCCCACAGAGTGAGCACCTCCGCACATTACAGTTTGCACTGAGGTGGGAGGGGTCACCGCACCTGTGGCAGAGCTTCGGCTGTCCCTGGTAGAAGACTAGAATGCGATCTCTACCCAGGAAGGTTGATGAGGGAATATGGGTAACAGTATGGCCCGAACGCTTAAGCCTCACCATAAACGTCCAGGCCCCCGACCAGATCCCAAATTCATCCAGATTCCTTTTTGGGACCTCCACCACCTCTCCATATCTTCCTATCCAGGTCATGATATCAATGCAAGAAAGAGACTCGTTACGAGTCAGCACGGTCACTTTCTTGATCCCATTTTGACGGGTTACTGCTTGTACTGCAAAATCCCGCCATTCAGGCTGAGCCTTCACCAGTTCGTAATTCGCCCAGAAGACCTCAAGACCCTCCGGGCGAACAAAACTGATGTCGAACTCAGGGGTCCCATGAGGATGTATTAAAGCATAGATGTCGCAGGCCTTGAAGCCCATCTTAAGCAGGAGTTCCACCACCCTTTTCCTTGGGGGGCAACCATCATTACCTCTCCACCTAAGACGGACGACATTCCTCCTTGAGACCCCCTGCCCACTTGTAGGGAGTGACCAAACTACCTCCCCTTCCTTTCTCTCTCGGAAGGCCCCTAGACCATGCCTCTCAATCCAAAAGGACAGGTCCACCTGCTGACCATCCACTGTCATGGTACTTTCCCCAGCACGCAAAGCTTCGAGAAGGCGCCTTTGCAATGTGCCGTCCCCGGAATCTGAAGATGGGAGCTGTCCCGGAGCCCCACCCGCCACACTGGCATAACTTCTGCCAACTGTGCTCCTACTTGGAGCTTCCAATCTACCCACACCACTACCTCCAGGCCTCACCACCTCTTCACTCACACTTTCATCCATACTGGCCAGGTTTGGGGGGGAGACTTCCTGCTTCTCTACATCATCAGTAATCTTGGATGAGAGTCCCTGCCCTCCACTGGCAGAACCTGGAACCGATTTTTTCTCCTTTCCCTGGACGGGAGAGGGCAGAACAGGAACATCCTCTGCAGAGACCACATTCTCCCTAGGCAAAGTTAAGGAAGCTGCATTTGTGGCCCCTGGCACCACCGAAGGACTACCCCCTGCCACATCAGGGAGACTTGCTGCACCAGCACCGTTTTTTACGCCACCTCCTGCACTATTTGGCTCCACCACCATGTTACCACCATGCTCTGCACTGCCACCAGAGACGGTGCCCTTCGCCACAATCATAGCCATATCGCTCTCCCCGCTTGTATACCCCTGTTCCACCACAGAAACAGAGGCGTGCACTGCGGGACCCGCTCCCTTTACAGGGGGCGAGTTGTGATGCACATAAACTAGCTTTACCTCCTCTTTCACCTTCAACTTTTTCTTTGGGGAAGACCTCGACCTCTTCCTCTTTCCTTCTAGATGTTCCTCCGGACCAGGGTCGTCCCCAAAGGAGAAACCCTCAAGATGCACTGGGGACTCTAACTTCCTTATTTGGGCCATCAGAGCCCCACCGCTATAGTTTTCATCCCCCTCAGACTCACCAGATGAGCTCTGGGGTAACTGAGCCTGTGCTGGTGTGAGAGACACGCTTGAGGACACAAAACCCCCCTCCACACCAGTAACTGAACTCCTGTGGGAGTCAACCTCTCCAGACGACATTTGGGCAAATCTGTCCTGATTAACCAGTTTCTCAGCAAAAGGCCCTCCAGCCGCAATAATTTGCTGTTTCTTTGCCTCCAAATCTTCTATGTCCCTCTTAAGGGCTTTAGCCATGGCAATGCACTCCTGTCTTTTCTTCTGGGGTGCACTGCTCACTGCCACTTTTAAAGATTTCAGCTGCTGCCGCTTAGCCTTCAGCTCCCTTGAAGCCTCCTCAAAGGCACTAAGCATGGCCGATATACGGGAGCCAAAAGTCTGCAGGTTCTCACCTGGTCTCTGGATTCCCCAGCCGACTCCAGCTTGCTGGTCACACCGCTCGGGTACTCCCCCACGCTGCTCACAGCCTCCACGGCTGCTGCCGATCTCATGTCCGGACTGGGGGGCAGAGGCTACAAGGCTACAGCCCCTGCTGGATCTTCTCACCCCCAGCTCTGCTGATACTTTCCTGGCCGGTTGAGAACTCCCCCTGCCCCCCGCCGGCCTCTCCCGGGGGGCAGGAGCACGAGGCTCCATGCAAGACGCCGAGACTCCCAAGCCCAGCACAGGTGTTGATTCCGGGCTTGATTGAAAGGGACTCCTCCCGGACACGGACCTCCTGGTTCTCAGGCGGAGCTGCAAACAGACACGTCCGATCGTGATTGTCTCTGTTGCTGAATGAGCTAGGACGCTATTCAACTCTAATCTAGGAGAGACTCACTAACTTCATGTAGGAACACCGTTACTTTGTCTCCTAACTCATTTTCCTAACAAGACAACCTCAATGATAAGACGCACACTGTTTTCAATGCATTTCTTGCTAAAAGAGCTAAGATTGTGATTGTCTCTGTTGCTGAATGAGCTAGGACGCTATTCAACTCTAATCTAGGAGAGACTCACTAACTTCATGTAGGAACACCGTTACTTTGTCTCCTAACTCATTTTCCTAACAAGACAACCTCAATGATAAGACGCACACTGTTTTCAATGCATTTCTTGCTAAAAGAGCTAAGATCGTGATTGTCTCTGTTGCTGAATGAGCTAGGACGCTATTCAACTCTAATCTAAGAGAGACTCACTAACTTCATGTAGGAACACCGTTACTTTGTCTCCTAACTCATTTTCCTAACCAGACAACCTCAATGATAAGACGCACACTGTTTTCAACGCATTTCTTGGTAAAAGAGCTAAGATCGTGATTGTCTCTGTTGCTGAATGAGCTAGGACGCTATTCAACTCTAATCTAAGAGAGACTCACTAACTTCATGAAGGAACACCGTTACTTTGTCTCCTAACTCATTTTCCTAACCAGACAACCTCAATGATAAGACGCACACTGTTTTCAATGCATTTCTTACTAAAAGAGCTAAGATCGTGATTGTCTCTGTTGCTGAATGAGCTAGGACGCTATTCAACTCTAATCTAAGAGAGACTCACTAACTTCATGTAGGAACACCGTTACTTTGTCTCCTAACTCATTTTCCTAACAAGACAACCTCAATGATAAGACGCACACTGTTTTCAATGCATTTCTTGCTAAAAGAGCTAAGATCGTGATTGTCTCTGTTGCTGAATGAGCTAGGACGCTATTCAACTCTAATCTAGGAGAGACTCACTAACTTCATGTAGGAACACCGTTACTTTGTCTCCTAACTCATTTTCCTAACAAGACAACCTCAATGATAAGACGCACACTGTTTTCAATGCATTTCTTACTAAAAGAGCTAAGATCGTGATTGTCTCTGTTGCTAAATGAGCTAGGACGCTATTCATCTCTAATCTAAGAGAGACTCACTAACTTCATGTAGGAACACCGTTACTTTGTCTCCTAACTCATTTTCCTAACCAGACAACCTCAATGATAAGACGCACACTGTTTTCAACGCATTTCTTGGTAAAAGAGCTAAGATCGTGATTGTCTCTGTTGCTGAATGAGCTAGGACGCTATTCAACTCTAATCTAAGAGAGACTCACTAACTTCATGAAGGAACACCGTTACTTTGTCTCCTAACTCATTTTCCTAACCAGACAACCTCAATGATAAGACGCACACTGTTTTCAATGCATTTCTTACTAAAAGAGCTAAGATCGTGATTGTCTCTGTTGCTGAATGAGCTAGGACGCTATTCAACTCTAATCTAAGAGAGACTCACTAACTGCATGTAGGAACACCGTTACTTTGTCTCCTAACTCATTTTCCTAACAAGACAACCTCAATGATAAGACGCACACTGTTTTCAATGCATTTCTTGCTAAAAGAGCTAAGATCGTGATTGTCTCTGTTGCTGAATGAGCTAGGACGCTATCCAACTCTAATCTAAGAAAGACTCGCTAACTTCATGTAGGAACACCGTTACTTTGTCTCCTAACTCATTTTCCTAACCAGACAACCTCAATGATAAGACGCACACTGTTTTCAATGCATTTCTTGGTAAAAGAGCTAAGATCGTGATTGTCTCTGTTGCTGAATGAGCTAGGACGCTATTCAACTCTAATCTAGGAGAGACTCACTTACTTCATGTAGGAACACCGTTACTTTGTCTCCTAACTCATTTTCCTAACAAGACAACCTCAATGATAAGACGCACACTGTTTTCAATGCATTTCTTGCTAAAAGAGCTAAGATCGTGATTGTCTCTGTTGCTGAATGAGCTAGGACGCTATCCAACTCTAATCTAAGAGAGACTCACTAACTTCATGTAGGAACACCGTTACTTTGTCTCCTAACTCATTTTCCTAACCAGACAACCTCAATGATAAGACGCACACTGTTTTCAACGCATTTCTTGGTAAAAGAGCTAAGATCGTGATTGTCTCTGTTGCTGAATGAGCTAGGACGCTATTCAACTCTAATCTAGAAGAGACTCACTTACTTCATGTAGGAACACCGTTACTTTGTCTCCTAACTCATTTTCCTAACCAGACAACCTCAATGATAAGACGCACACTGTTTTCAATGCATTTCTTGCTAAAAGAGCTAAGATCGTGATTGTCTCTGTTGCTGAATGAGCTAGGACGCTATTCAACTCTAATCTAGGAGAGACTCACTAACTTCATGTAGGAACACCATTACTTTGTCTCCTTATTCATTTTCCTAACAAGACAACCTCAATGATAAGACGCACACTGTTTTCAATGCATTTCTTGCTAAAAGGGCTAAGATCGTGATTGTCTCTGTTGCTGAATGAGCTAGGACGCTATTCAACTCTAATCTAAGAGAGACTCACTAACTTCATGTAGGAACACCGTTACTTTGTCTCCTAACTCATTTTCCTAACAAGACAACCTCAATGATAAGACGCACACTGTTTTCAATGCATTTCTTGCTAAAAGAGCTAAGATCGTGATTGTCTCTGTTGCTGAATGAGCTAGGACGCTATTCAACTCTAATCTAGGAGAGACTCACTAACTTCATGTAGGAACACCGTTACTTTGTCTCCTAACTCATTTTCCTAACAAGACAACCTCAATGATAAGACGCACACTGTTTTCAATGCATTTCTTGCTAAAAGAGCTAAGATTGTGATTGTCTCTGTTGCTGAATGAGCTAGGACGCTATTCAACTCTAATCTAGGAGAGACTCACTAACTTCATGTAGGAACACCGTTACTTTGTCTCCTAACTCATTTTCCTAACAAGACAACCTCAATGATAAGACGCACACTGTTTTCAATGCATTTCTTGCTAAAAGAGCCCTAACTCATTTTCCTAACAAGACAACCTCAATGATAAGACGCACACTGTTTTCAATGCATTTCTTGCTAAAAGAGCTAAGATTGTGATTGTCTCTGTTGCTGAATGAGCTAGGACGCTATTCAACTCTAATCTAGGAGAGACTCACTAACTTCATGTAGGAACACCGTTACTTTGTCTCCTAACTCATTTTCCTAACAAAACAACCTCAATGATAAGACGCACACTGTTTTCAATGTATTTCTTGCTAAAAGAGCTAAGATCGTGATTGTCTCTGTTGCTGAATGAGCTAGGACGCTATTCAACTCTAATCTAAGAGAGACTCACTAACTTCATGTAGGAACACCGTTACTTTGTCTCCTAACTCATTTTCCTAACAAGACAACCTCAATGATAAGACGCACACTGTTTTCAATGCATTTCTTGGTAAAAGAGCTAAGATCGTGATTGTCTCTGTTGCTGAATGAGCTAGGACGCTATTCAACTCTAATCTAGGAGAGACTCACTAACTTCATGTAGGAACACCGTTACTTTGTCTCCTAACTCATTTTCCTAACAAGACAACCTCAATGATAAGACGCACACTGTTTTCAATGCATTTCTTGGTAAAAGAGCTAAGATTGTGATTGTCTCTGTTGCTGAATGAGCTAGGACGCTATTCAACTCTAATCTAAGAGAGACTCACTAACTTCATGAAGGAACACCGTTACTTTGTCTCCTAACTCATTTTCCTAACCAGACCACCTCAATGATAAGACGCACACTGTTTTCAATGCATTTCTTACTAAAAGAGCTAAGATCGTGATTGTCTCTGTTGCTGAATGAGCTAGGACGCTATTCAACTCTAATCTAAGAGAGACTCACTAACTTCATGTAGGAACACCGTTACTTTGTCTCCTAACTCATTTTCCTAACAAGACAACCTCAATGATAAGACGCACACTGTTTTCAATGCATTTCTTGCTAAAAGAGCTAAGATCGTGATTGTCTCTGTTGCTGAATGAGCTAGGACGCTATTCAACTCTAATCTAGGAGAGACTCACTAACTTCATGTAGGAACACCGTTACTTTGTCTCCTAACTCATTTTCCTAACAAGACAACCTCAATGATAAGACGCACACTGTTTTCAATGCATTTCTTGCTAAAAGAGCTAAGATTGTGATTGTCTCTGTTGCTGAATGAGCTAGGACGCTATTCAACTCTAATCTAGGAGAGACTCACTAACTTCATGTAGGAACACCGTTACTTTGTCTCCTAACTCATTTTCCTAACAAGACAACCTCAATGATAAGACGCACACTGT
The DNA here is from genome assembly GCF_040894005.1 of Engystomops pustulosus. NCBI lineage: Eukaryota > Metazoa > Chordata > Amphibia > Anura > Leptodactylidae > Engystomops > Engystomops pustulosus. Next base: position 45,151,541 of record NC_092414.1, on the reverse strand, counting down.
TTTCAATGCATTTCTTGCTAAAAGAGCTAAGATCGTGATTGTCTCTGTTGCTGAATGAGCTAGGACGCTATTCAACTCTAATCTAAGAGAGACTCACTAACTTCATGTAGGAACACCGTTACTTTGTCTCCTAACTCATTTTCCTAACCAGACAACCTCAATGATAAGACGCACACTGTTTTCAACGCATTTCTTGGTAAAAGAGCTAAGATCGTGATTGTCTCTGTTGCTGAATGAGCTAGGACGCTATTCAACTCTAATCTAAGAGAGACTCACTAACTTCATGAAGGAACACCGTTACTTTGTCTCCTAACTCATTTTCCTAACCAGACAACCTCAATGATAAGACGCACACTGTTTTCAATGCATTTCTTACTAAAAGAGCTAAGATCGTGATTGTCTCTGTTGCTGAATGAGCTAGGACGCTATTCAACTCTAATCTAAGAGAGACTCACTAACTTCATGTAGGAACACCGTTACTTTGTCTCCTAACTCATTTTCCTAACAAGACAACCTCAATGATAAGACGCACACTGTTTTCAATGCATTTCTTGCTAAAAGAGCTAAGATCGTGATTGTCTCTGTTGCTGAATGAGCTAGGACGCTATTCAACTCTAATCTAGGAGAGACTCACTAACTTCATGTAGGAACACCGTTACTTTGTCTCCTAACTCATTTTCCTAACAAGACAACCTCAATGATAAGACGCACACTGTTTTCAATGCATTTCTTACTAAAAGAGCTAAGATCGTGATTGTCTCTGTTGCTAAATGAGCTAGGACGCTATTCATCTCTAATCTAAGAGAGACTCACTAACTTCATGTAGGAACACCGTTACTTTGTCTCCTAACTCATTTTCCTAACCAGACAACCTCAATGATAAGACGCACACTGTTTTCAACGCATTTCTTGGTAAAAGAGCTAAGATCGTGATTGTCTCTGTTGCTGAATGAGCTAGGACGCTATTCAACTCTAATCTAAGAGAGACTCACTAACTTCATGAAGGAACACCGTTACTTTGTCTCCTAACTCATTTTCCTAACCAGACAACCTCAATGATAAGACGCACACTGTTTTCAATGCATTTCTTACTAAAAGAGCTAAGATCGTGATTGTCTCTGTTGCTGAATGAGCTAGGACGCTATTCAACTCTAATCTAAGAGAGACTCACTAACTGCATGTAGGAACACCGTTACTTTGTCTCCTAACTCATTTTCCTAACAAGACAACCTCAATGATAAGACGCACACTGTTTTCAATGCATTTCTTGCTAAAAGAGCTAAGATCGTGATTGTCTCTGTTGCTGAATGAGCTAGGACGCTATCCAACTCTAATCTAAGAAAGACTCGCTAACTTCATGTAGGAACACCGTTACTTTGTCTCCTAACTCATTTTCCTAACCAGACAACCTCAATGATAAGACGCACACTGTTTTCAATGCATTTCTTTGTAAAAGAGCTAAGATCGTGATTGTCTCTGTTGCTGAATGAGCTAGGACGCTATTCAACTCTAATCTAGGAGAGACTCACTTACTTCATGTAGGAACACCGTTACTTTGTCTCCTAACTCATTTTCCTAACAAGACAACCTCAATGATAAGACGCACACTGTTTTCAATGCATTTCTTGCTAAAAGAGCTAAGATCGTGATTGTCTCTGTTGCTGAATGAGCTAGGACGCTATCCAACTCTAATCTAAGAGAGACTCACTAACTTCATGTAGGAACACCGTTACTTTGTCTCCTAACTCATTTTCCTAACAAGACAACCTCAATGATAAGACGCACACTGTTTTCAACGCATTTCTTGGTAAAAGAGCTAAGATCGTGATTGTCTCTGTTGCTGAATGAGCTAGGACGCTATTCAACTCTAATCTAGAAGAGACTCACTTACTTCATGTAGGAACACCGTTACTTTGTCTCCTAACTCATTTTCCTAACCAGACAACCTCAATGATAAGACGCACACTGTTTTCAATGCATTTCTTGCTAAAAGAGCTAAGATCGTGATTGTCTCTGTTGCTGAATGAGCTAGGACGCTATTCAACTCTAATCTAGGAGAGACTCACTAACTTCATGTAGGAACACCATTACTTTGTCTCCTTATTCATTTTCCTAACAAGACAAACTCAATGATAAGACGCACACTGTTTTCAATGCATTTCTTGCTAAAAGGGCTAAGATCGTGATTGTCTCTGTTGCTGAATGAGCTAGGACGCTATTCAACTCTAATCTAAGAGAGACTCACTAACTTCATGTAGGAACACCGTTACTTTGTCTCCTAACTCATTTTCCTAACAAGACAACCTCAATGATAAGACGCACACTGTTTTCAATGCATTTCTTGCTAAAAGAGCTAAGATCGTGATTGTCTCTGTTGCTGAATGAGCTAGGACGCTATTCAACTCTAATCTAGGAGAGACTCACTAACTTCATGTAGGAACACCGTTACTTTGTCTCCTAACTCATTTTCCTAACAAGACAACCTCAATGATAAGACGCACACTGTTTTCAATGCATTTCTTGCTAAAAGAGCTAAGATCGTGATTGTCTCTGTTGCTGAATGAGCTAGGACGCTATTCAACTCTAATCTAAGAGAGACTCACTAACTTCATGTAGGAACACCGTTACTTTGTCTCCTAACTCATTTTCCTAACAAGACAACCTCAATGATAAGACGCACACTGTTTTTAATGTATTTCTTGCTAAAAGAGCTAAGATCGTGATTGTCTCTGTTGCTGAATGAGCAAGGACGCTATTCAACTCTAATCTAGGAGAGACTCCCTAACTTCATGTAGGAACACCGTTACTTTGTCTCCTAACTCATTTTCCTAACAAGACAACCTCAATGATAAGACGCACACTGTTTTCAATGCATTTCTTGCTAAAAGAGCTAAGATCGTGATTGTCTCTGTTGCTGAATGAGCTAGGACGCTATTCAACTCTAATCTAAGAGAGACTCACTAACTTCATGTAGGAACACCGTTACTTTGTCTCCTAACTCATTTTCCTAACAAGACAACCTCAATGATAAGACGCACACTGTTTTCAATGCATTTCTTGGTAAAAGAGCTAAGATCGTGATTGTCTCTGTTGCTGAATGAGCTAGGACGCTAATCAACTCTAATCTAGGAGAGACTCACTAACTTCATGTAGGAACACCGTTACTTTGTCTCCTAACTCATTTTCCTAACAAGACAACCTCAATGATAAGACGCACACTGTTTTCAATGCATTTCTTGGTAAAAGAGCTAAGATTGTGATTGTCTCTGTTGCTGAATGAGCTAGGACGCTATTCAACTCTAATCTAAGAGAGACTCACTAACTTCATGAAGGAACACCGTTACTTTGTCTCCTAACTCATTTTCCTAACCAGACCACCTCAATGATAAGACGCACACTGTTTTCAATGCATTTCTTACTAAAAGAGCTAAGATCGTGATTGTCTCTGTTGCTGAATGAGCTAGGACGCTATTCAACTCTAATCTAAAAGAGACTCACTAACTTCATGTAGGAACACCGTTACTTTGTCTCCTAACTCATTTTCCTAACAAGACAACCTCAATGATAAGACGCACACTGTTTTCAATGCATTTCTTGCTAAAAGAGCTAAGATCGTGATTGTCTCTGTTGCTGAATGAGCTAGGACGCTATTCAACTCTAATCTAGGAGAGACTCACTAACTTCATGTAGGAACACCGTTACTTTGTCTCCTAACTCATTTTCCTAACAAGACAACCTCAATGATAAGACGCACACTGTTTTCAATGCATTTCTTGCTAAAAGAGCTAACATTGTGATTGTCTCTGTTGCTGAATGAGCTAGGACGCTATTCAACTCTAATCTAGGAGAGACTCACTAACTTCATGTAGGAACACCGTTACTTTGTCTCCTAACTCATTTTCCTAACAAGACAACCTCAATGATAAGACGCACACTGTTTTCAATGCATTTCTTGTTAAAGAGCTAAGATCGTGATTGTCTCTGTTGCTGAATGAGCTAGGACGCTATTCAACTCTAATCTAAGAGAGACTCACTAACTTCATGTAGGAACATCGTTACTTTGTCTCCTAACTCATTTTCCTAACCAGACAACCTCAATGATAAGACGCACACTGTTTTCAACGCATTTCTTGGTAAAAGAGCTAAGATCGTGATTGTCTCTGTTGCTGAATGAGCTAGGACGCTATTCAACTCTAATCTAAGAGAGACTCACTAACTTCATGTAGGAACACCGTTACTTTGTCTCCGAACTCATTTTCCTAACCAGACAACCTCAATGATAAGACGCACACTGTTTTCAACGCATTTCTTGGTAAAAGAGCTAAGATCGTGATTGTCTCTGTTGCTGAATGAGCTAGGACGCTATTCAACTCTAATCTAAGAGAGACTCACTAACTTCATGAAGGAACACCGTTACTTTGTCTCCTAACTCATTTTCCTAACCAGACAACCTCAATGATAAGACGCACACTGTTTTCAATGCATTTCTTGCTAAAAGAGCTAAGATCGTGATTGTCTCTGTTGCTGAATGAGCTAGGACGCTATTCAACTCTAATCTAAGAGAGACTCACTAACTTCATGTAGGAACACCGTTACTTTGTCTCCTATTTCATTTTCCTAACAAGACAACCTCAATGATAAGACGCACACTGTTTTCAATGCATTTCTTGCTAAAAGAGCTAAGATCGTGATTGTCTCTGTTGCTGAATGAGCTAGGACGCTATTCAACTCTAATCTAGGAGAGACTCACTAACTTCATGTAGGAACACCGTTACTTTGTCTCCTAACTCATTTCCTAACAAGACAACCTCAATGATAAGACGCACACTGTTTTCAATGCATTTCTTGCTAAAAGAGCTAAGATTGTGATTGTCTCTGTTGCTGAATGAGCTTGGACGCTATTCAACTCTAATCTAGGAGAGACTCACTAACTTCATGTAGGAACACCGTTACTTTGTCTCCTAACTCATTTTCCTAACAAAACAACCTCAATGATAAGACGCACACTGTTTTCAATGCATTTCTTGCTAAAAGAGCTAAGATCGTGATTGTCTCTGTTGCTGAATGAGCTTGGACGCTATTCAACTCTAATCTAGGAGAGACTCACTAACTTCATGTAGGAACACCGTTACTTTGTCTCCTAACTCATTTTCCTAACAAGACAACCTCAATGATAAGACGCACACTGTTTTCAATGCATTTCTTGCTAAAAGAGCTAAGATCGTGATTGTCTCTGTTGCTGAATGAGCTAGGACGCTATTCAACTCTAATCTAAGAGAGACTCACTAACTTCATGTAGGAACACCGTTACTTTGTCTCCTAACTCATTTTCCTAACAAGACAACCTCAATGATAAGACGCACACTGTTTTCAATGCATTTCTTGCTAAAAGAGCTAAGATCGTGATTGTCTCTGTTGCTGAATGAGCTAGGACGCTATTCAACTCTAATCTAGGAGAGACTCACTAACTTCATGTAGGAACACCGTTACTTTGTCTCCTAACTCATTTTCCTAACAAGACAACCTCAATGATAAGACGCACACTGTTTTCAATGCATTTCTTGCTAAAAGAGCTAAGATCGTGATTGTCTCTGTTGCTGAATGAGCTAGGACGCTATTCAACTCTAATCTAAGAGAGACTCACTAACTTCATGTAGGAACACCGTTACTTTGTCTCCTAACTCATTTTCCTAACAAGACAACCTCAATGATAAGACGCACACTGTTTTCAATGTATTTCTTGCTAAAAGAGCTAAGATCGTGATTGTCTCTGTTGCTGAATGAGCAAGGACGCTATTCAACTCTAATCTAGGAGAGACTCCCTAACTTCATGTAGGAACACCGTTACTTTGTCTCCTAACTCATTTTCCTAACAAGACAACCTCAATGATAAGACGCACACTGTTTTCAATGCATTTCTTGCTAAAAGAGCTAAGATCGTGATTGTCTCTGTTGCTGAATGAGCTAGGACGCTATTCAACTCTAATCTAAGAGAGACTCACTAACTTCATGTAGGAACACCGTTACTTTGTCTCCTAACTCATTTTCCTAACAAGACAACCTCAATGATAAGACGCACACTGTTTTCAACGCATTTCTTGGTAAAAGAGCTAAGATCGTGATTGTCTCTGTTGCTGAATGAGCTAGGACGCTATTCAACTCTAATCTAAGAGAGACTCACTAACTTCATGTAGGAACACCGTTACTTTGTCTCCTAACTCATTTTCCTAACAAGACAACCTCAATGATAAGACGCACACTGTTTTCAACGCATTTCTTGGTAAAAGAGCTAAGATCGTGATTGTCTCTGTTGCTGAATGAGCTAGGACGCTATTTAACTCTAATCTAAGAGAGACTCACTAACTTCATGTAGGAACACCGTTACTTTGTCTCCTAACTCATTTTCCTAACAAAACAACCTCAATGATAAGACGCACACTGTTTTCAATGCATTTCTTGCTAAAAGAGCTAAGATTGTGATTGTCTCTGTTGCTGAATGAGCTAGGACGCTATTCAACTCTAATCTAGGAGAGACTCACTAACTTCATGTAGGAACACCGTTACTTTGTCTCCTAACTCATTTTCCTAACAAAACAACCTCAATGATAAGACGCACACTGTTTTCAATGCATTTCTTGCTAAAAGAGCTAAGATCGTGATTGTCTCTGTTGCTGAATGAGCTAGGACGCTATTCAACTCTAATCTAAGAGAGACTCACTAACTTCATGTAGGAACACCGTTACTTTGTCTCCTAACTCATTTTCCTAACAAGACAACCTCAATGATAAGACGCACACTGTTTTCAACGCATTTCTTGGTAAACGAGCTAAGATCGTGATTGTCTCTGTTGCTGAATGAGCTAGGACGCTATTAAACTCTAATCTAGGAGAGACTCACTAACTTCATGTAGGAACACCGTTACTTTGTCTCCTAACTCATTTTCCTAACAAGACAACCTCAATGATAAGACGCACACTGTTTTCAATGCATTTCTTGCTAAAAGAGCTAAGATCGTGATTGTCTCTGTTGCTGAATGAGCTAGGACGCTATTCAACTCTAATCTAAGAGAGACTCACTAACTGCATGTAGGAACACCGTTACTTTGTCTCCTAACTCATTTTCCTAACAAGACAACCTCAATGATAAGACGCACACTGTTTTCAATGCATTTCTTGCTAAAAGAGCTAAGATTGTGATTGTCTCTGTTGCTGAATGAGCTAGGACGCTATTCAACTCTAATCTAGGAGAGACTCACTAACTTCATGTAGGAACACCGTTACTTTGTCTCCTAACTCATTTTCCTAACAAAACAACCTCAATGATAAGACGCACACTGTTTTCAATGCATTTCTTGCTAAAAGAGCTAAGATTGTGATTGTCTCTGTTGCTGAATGAGCTAGGACGCTATTCAACTCTAATCTAGGAGAGACTCACTAACTTCATGTAGGAACACCGTTACTTTGTCTCCTAACTCATTTTCCTAACAAAACAACCTCAATGATAAGACGCACACTGTTTTCATTGCATTTCTTGCTAAAAGAGCTAAAATTGTGATTGTCTCTGTTGCTGAATGAGCTAGGACGCTATTCAACTCTAATCTAGGAGAGACTCACTAACTTCATGTAGGAACACCGTTACTTTGTCTCCTAACTCATTTTCCTAACAAAACAACCTCAATGATAAGACGCACACTGTTTTCATTGCATTTCTTGCTAAAAGAGCTAAAATTGTGATTGTCTCTGTTGCTGAATGAGCTAGGACGCTATTCAACTCTAATCTAGGAGAGACTCACTAACTTCATGTAGGAACACCATTACTTTGTCTCCTTATTCATTTTCCTAACAAGACAACCTCAATGATAAGACGCACACTGTTTTCAATGCATTTCTTGCTAAAAGGGCTAAGATCGTGATTGTCTCTGTTGCTGAATGAGCTAGGACGCTATTCAACTCTAATCTAAGAGAGACTCACTAACTTCATGTAGGAACACCGTTACTTTGTCTCCTAACTCATTTTCCTAACAAGACAACCTCAATGATAAGACGCACACTGTTTTCAATGCATTTCTTGCTAAAAGAGCTAAGATCGTGATTGTCTCTGTTGCTGAATGAGCTAGGACGCTATTCAACTGTAATCTAAGAGAGACTTACTAACTTCATGTAGGAACACCGTTACTTTGTCTCCTAACTCATTTTCCTAACAAGACAACCTCAATGATAAGACGCACACTGTTTTCAATGCATTTCTTGCTAAAAGAGCCCTAACTCATTTTCCTAACAAGACAACCTCAATGATAAGACGCACACTGTTTTCAATGCATTTCTTGCTAAAAGAGCTAAGATTGTGATTGTCTCTGTTGCTGAATGAGCTAGGACGCTATTCAACTCTAATCTAGGAGAGACTCACTAACTTCATGTAGGAACACCGTTACTTTGTCTCCTAACTCATTTTCCTAACAAGACAACCTCAATGATAAGACGCACACTGTTTTCAATGCATTTCTTGCTAAAAGAGCTAAGATCGTGATTGTCTCTGTTGCTGAATGAGCTAGGACGCTATTCAACTCTAATCTAAGAGAGACTCACTAACTTCATGTAGGAACACCGTTACTTTGTCTCCTAACTCATTTTCCTAACAAGACAACCTCAATGATAAGACGCACACTGTTTTCAACGCATTTCTTGGTAAACGAGCTAAGATCGTGATTGTCTCTGTTGCTGAATGAGCTAGGACGCTATTAAACTCTAATCTAGGAGAGACTCACTAACTTCATGTAGGAACACCGTTACTTTGTCTCCTAACTCATTTTCCTAACAAGACAACCTCAATGATAAGACGCACACTGTTTTCAATGCATTTCTTGCTAAAAGAGCTAAGATCGTGATTGTCTCTGTTGCTGAATGAGCTAGGACGCTATTCAACTCTAATCTAAGAGAGACTCACTAACTGCATGTAGGAACACCGTTACTTTGTCTCCTAACTCATTTTCCTAACAAGACAACCTCAATGATAAGACGCACACTGTTTTCAATGCATTTCTTGCTAAAAGAGCTAAGATTGTCATTGTCTCTGTTGCTGAATGAGCTAGGACGCTATTCAACTCTAATCTAGGAGAGACTCACTAACTTCATGTAGGAACACCGTTACTTTGTCTCCTAACTCATTTTCCTAACAAAACAACCTCAATGATAAGACGCACACTGTTTTCAATGCATTTCTTGCTAAAAGAGCTAAGATTGTGATTGTCTCTGTTGCTGAATGAGCTAGGACGCTATTCAACTCTAATCTAGGAGAGACTCACTAACTTCATGTAGGAACACCGTTACTTTGTCTCCTAACTCATTTTCCTAACAAAACAACCTCAATGATAAGACGCACACTGTTTTCATTGCATTTCTTGCTAAAAGAGCTAAAATTGTGATTGTCTCTGTTGCTGAATGAGCTAGGACGCTATTCAACTCTAATCTAGGAGAGACTCACTAACTTCATGTAGGAACACCGTTACTTTGTCTCCTAACTCATTTTCCTAACAAAACAACCTCAATGATAAGACGCACACTGTTTTCATTGCATTTCTTGCTAAAAGAGCTAAAATTGTGATTGTCTCTGTTGCTGAATGAGCTAGGACGCTATTCAACTCTAATCTAGGAGAGACTCACTAACTTCATGTAGGAACACCATTACTTTGTCTCCTTATTCATTTTCCTAACAAGACAACCTCAATGATAAGACGCACACTGTTTTCAATGCATTTCTTGCTAAAAGGGCTAAGATCGTGATTGTCTCTGTTGCTGAATGAGCTAGGACGCTATTCAACTCTAATCTAAGAGAGACTCACTAACTTCATGTAGGAACACCGTTACTTTGTCTCCTAACTCATTTTCCTAACAAGACAACCTCAATGATAAGACGCACACTGTTTTCAATGCATTTCTTGCTAAAAGAGCTAAGATCGTGATTGTCTCTGTTGCTGAATGAGCTAGGACGCTATTCAACTGTAATCTAAGAGAGACTTACTAACTTCATGTAGGAACACCGTTACTTTGTCTCCTAACTCATTTTCCTAACAAGACAACCTCAATGATAAGACGCACACTGTTTTCAATGCATTTCTTGCTAAAAGAGCCCTAACTCATTTTCCTAACAAGACAACCTCAATGATAAGACGCACACTGTTTTCAATGCATTTCTTGCTAAAAGAGCTAAGATTGTGATTGTCTCTGTTGCTGAATGAGCTAGGACGCTATTCAACTCTAATCTAGGAGAGACTCACTAACTTCATGTAGGAACACCGTTACTTTGTCTCCTAACTCATTTTCCTAACAAGACAACCTCAATGATAAGACGCACACTGTTTTCAATGCATTTCTTGCTAAAAGAGCTAAGATCGTGATTGTCTCTGTTGCTGAATGAGCTAGGACGCTATTCAACTCTAATCTAAGAGAGACTCACTAACTTCATGTAGGAACACCGTTACTTTGTCTCCTAACTCATTTTCCTAACAAGACAACCTCAATGATAAGACGCACACTGTTTTCAATGCATTTCTTGCTAAAAGAGCTAAGATCGTGATTGTCTCTGTTGCTGAATGAGCTAGGACGCTATTCAACTCTAATCTAGGAGAGACTCACTAACTTCATGTAGGAACACCGTTACTTTGTCTCCTAACTCATTTTCCTAACAAGACAACCTCAATGATAAGACGCACACTGTTTTCAATGCATTTCTTGCTAAAAGAGCTAAGATCGTGATTGTCTCTGTTGCTGAATGAGCTAGGACGCTATTCAACTCTAATCTAAGAGAGACTCACTAACTTCATGTAGGAACACCGTTACTTTGTCTCCTAACTCATTTTCCTAACAAGACAACCTCAATGATAAGACGCACACTGTTTTCAATGCATTTCTTGTTAAAGAGCTAAGATCGTGATTGTCTCTGTTGCTGAATGAGCTAGGACGCTATTCAACTCTAATCTAAGAGAGACTCACTAACTTCATGTAGAAACACCGTTACTTTGTCTCCGAACTCATTTTCCTAACCAGACAACCTCAATGATAAGACGCACACTGTTTTCAACGCATTTCTTGGTAAAAGAGCTAAGATCGTGATTGTCTCTGTTGCTGAATGAGCTAGGACGCTATTTAACTCTAATCTAAGAGAGACTCACTAACTTCATGAAGGAACACCGTTACTTTGTCTCCTAACTCATTTTCCTAACAAGACAACCTCAATGATAAGACGCACACTGTTTTCAATGCATTTCTTAGTAAAAGAGCTAAGATCGTGATTGTCTCTGTTGCTGAATGAGCTAGGACGCTATTCAACTCTAATCTAAGAGAGACTCACTAACTTCATGTAGGAACACCGTTACTTTGTCTCCTAACTCATTTTCCTAACAAGACAACCTCAATGATAAGACGCACACTGTTTTCAATGCATTTCTTGCTAAAAGAGCTAAGATCGTGATTGTCTCTGTTGCTGAATGAGCTAGGACGCTATTCAACTCTAATCTAAGAGAGACTCACTAACTTCATGTAGGAACACCGTTACTTTGTCTCCTAACTCATTTTCCTAACAAGACAACCTCAATGATAAGACGCACACTGTTTTCAATGCATTTCTTGCTAAAAGAGCTAAGATCGTGATTGTCTCTGTTGCTGAATGAGCTAGGACGCTATTCAACTCTAATCTAAGAGAGACTCACTAACTTCATGTAGGAACACCGTTACTATGTCTCCTAACTCATTTTCCTAACAAGACAACCTCAATGATAAGACGCACACTGTTTTCAATGCATTTCTTGCTAAAAGAGCTAAGATCGTGATTGTCTCTGTTGCTGAATGAGCTAGGACGCTATTCAACTCTAATCTAGGAGAGACTCACTAACTTCATGTAGGAACACCGTTACTTTGTCTCCTAACTCATTTTCCTAACAAGACAACCTCAATGATAAGACGCACACTGTTTTCAATGCATTTCTTGCTAAAAGAGCTAAGATTGTGATTGTCTCTGTTGCTGAATGAGCTAGGACGCTATTCAACTCTAATCTAGGAGAGACTCACTAACTTCATGTAGGAACACCGTTACTTTGTCTCCTAACTCATTTTCCTAACAAGACAACCTCAATGATAAGACGCACACTGTTTTCAATGCATTTCTTGCTAAAAGAGCCCTAACTCATTTTCCTAACAAGACAACCTCAATGATAAGACGCACACTGTTTTCAATGCATTTCTTGCTAAAAGAGCCCTAACTCATTTTCCTAACAAGACAACCTCAATGATAAGACGCACACTGTTTTCAATGCATTTCTTGCTAAAAGAGCTAAGATTGTGATTGTCTCTGTTGCTGAATGAGCTAGGACGCTATTCAACTCTAATCTAGGAGAGACTCACTAACTTCATGTAGGAACACCGTTACTTTGTCTCCTAACTCATTTTCCTAACAAAACAACCTCAATGATAAGACGCACACTGTTTTCAATGCATTTCTTGCTAAAAGAGCTAAGATTGTGATTGTCTCTGTTGCTGAATGAGCTAGGACGCTATTCAACTCTAATCTAGGAGAGACTCACTAACTTCATGTAGGAACACCGTTACTTTGTCTCCTAACTCATTTTCCTAACAAAACAACCTCAATGATAAGACGCACACTGTTTTCAATGTATTTCTTGCTAAAAGAGCTAAGATCGTGATTGTCTCTGTTGCTGAATGAGCTAGGACGCTATTCAACTCTAATCTAAGAGAGACTCACTAACTTCATGTAGGAACACCGTTACTTTGTCTCCTAACTCATTTTCCTAACAAGACAACCTCAATGATAAGACGCACACTGTTTTCAATGCATTTCTTGGTAAAAGAGCTAAGATCGTGATTGTCTCTGTTGCTGAATGAGCTAGGACGCTATTCAACTCTAATCTAGGAGAGACTCACTAACTTCATGTAGGAACACCGTTACTTTGTCTCCTAACTCATTTTCCTAACAAGACAACCTCAATGATAAGACGCACACTGTTTTCAATGCATTTCTTGGTAAAAGAGCTAAGATTGTGATTGTCTCTGTTGCTGAATGAGCTAGGACGCTATTCAACTCTAATCTAAGAGAGACTCACTAACTTTATGAAGGAACACCGTTACTTTGTCTCCTAACTCATTTTCTTAACCAGACCACCTCAATGATAAGACGCACACTGTTTTCAATGCATTTCTTACTAAAAGAGCTAAGATCGTGATTGTCTCTGTTGCTGAATGAGCTAGGACGCTATTCAACTCTAATCTAAGAGAGACTCACTAACTTCATGTAGGAACACCGTTACTTTGTCTCCTAACTCATTTTCCTAACAAGACAACCTCAATGATAAGACGCACACTGTTTTCAATGCATTTCTTGCTAAAAGAGCTAAGATCGTGATTGTCTCTGTTGCTGAATGAGCTAGGACGCTATTCAACTCTAATCTAGGAGAGACTCACTAACTTCATGTAGGAACACCGTTACTTTGTCTCCTAACTCATTTTCCTAACAAGACAACCTCAATGATAAGACGCACACTGTTTTCAATGCATTTCTTGCTAAAAGAGCTAAGATTGTGATTGTCTCTGTTGCTGAATGAGCTAGGACGCTATTCAACTCTAATCTAGGAGAGACTCACTAACTTCATGTAGGAACACCGTTACTTTGTCTCCTAACTCATTTTCCTAACAAGACAACCTCAATGATAAGACGCACACTGTTTTCAATGCATTTCTTGCTAAAAGAGCTAAGATCGTGATTGTCTCTGTTGCTGAATGAGCTAGGACGCTATTCAACTCTAATCTAAGAGAGACTCACTAACTTCATGTAGGAACACCGTTACTTTGTCTCCTAACTCATTTTCCTAACCAGACAACCTCAATGATAAGACGCACACTGTTTTCAACGCATTTCTTGGTAAAAGAGCTAAGATCGTGATTGTCTCTGTTGCTGAATGAGCTAGGACGCTATTCAACTCTAATCTAAGAGAGACTCACTAACTTCATGAAGGAACACCGTTACTTTGTCTCCTAACTCATTTTCCTAACCAGACAACCTCAATGATAAGACGCACACTGTTTTCAATGCATTTCTTACTAAAAGAGCTAAGATCGTGATTGTCTCTGTTGCTGAATGAGCTAGGACGCTATTCAACTCTAATCTAAGAGAGACTCACTAACTTCATGTAGGAACACCGTTACTTTGTCTCCTAACTCATTTTCCTAACAAGACAACCTCAATGATAAGACGCACACTGTTTTCAATGCATTTCTTGCTAAAAGAGCTAAGATCGTGATTGTCTCTGTTGCTGAATGAGCTAGGACGCTATTCAACTCTAATCTAGGAGAGACTCACTAACTTCATGTAGGAACACCGTTACTTTGTCTCCTAACTCATTTTCCTAACAAGACAACCTCAATGATAAGACGCACACTGTTTTCAATGCATTTCTTACTAAAAGAGCTAAGATCGTGATTGTCTCTGTTGCTAAATGAGCTAGGACGCTATTCATCTCTAATCTAAGAGAGACTCACTAACTTCATGTAGGAACACCGTTACTTTGTCTCCTAACTCATTTTCCTAACCAGACAACCTCAATGATAAGACGCACACTGTTTTCAACGCATTTCTTGGTAAAAGAGCTAAGATCGTGATTGTCTCTGTTGCTGAATGAGCTAGGACGCTATTCAACTCTAATCTAAGAGAGACTCACTAACTTCATGAAGGAACACCGTTACTTTGTCTCCTAACTCATTTTCCTAACCAGACAACCTCAATGATAAGACGCACACTGTTTTCAATGCATTTCTTACTAAAAGAGCTAAGATCGTGATTGTCTCTGTTGCTGAATGAGCTAGGACGCTATGCAACTCTAATCTAAGAGAGACTCACTAACTGCATGTAGGAACACCGTTACTTTGTCTCCTAACTCATTTTCCTAACAAGACAACCTCAATGATAAGACGCACACTGTTTTCAATGCATTTCTTACTAAAAGAGCTAAGATCGTGATTGTCTCTGTTGCTGAATGAGCTAGGACGCTATTCAACTCTAATCTAAGAGAGACTCACTAACTTCATGTAGGAACACCGTTACTTTGTCTCCTAACTCATTTTCCTAACAAGACAACCTCAATGATAAGACGCACACTGTTTTCAATGCATTTCTTGCTAAAAGAGCTAAGATCGTGATTGTCTCTGTTGCTGAATGAGCTAGGACGCTATTCAACTCTAATCTAGGAGAGACTCACTAACTTCATGTAGGAACACCGTTACTTTGTCTCCTAACTCATTTTCCTAACAAGACAACCTCAATGATAAGACGCACACTGTTTTCAATGCATTTCTTACTAAAAGAGCTAAGATCGTGATTGTCTCTGTTGCTAAATGAGCTAGGACGCTATTCATCTCTAATCTAAGAGAGACTCACTAACTTCATGTAGGAACACCGTTACTTTGTCTCCTAACTCATTTTCCTAACCAGACAACCTCAATGATAAGACGCACACTGTTTTCAACGCATTTCTTGGTAAAAGAGCTAAGATCGTGATTGTCTCTGTTGCTGAATGAGCTAGGACGCTATTCAACTCTAATCTAAGAGAGACTCACTAACTTCATGAAGGAACACCGTTACTTTGTCTCCTAACTCATTTTCCTAACCAGACAACCTCAATGATAAGACGCACACTGTTTTCAATGCATTTCTTACTAAAAGAGCTAAGATCGTGATTGTCTCTGTTGCTGAATGAGCTAGGACGCTATTCAACTCTAATCTAAGAGAGACTCACTAACTGCATGTAGGAACACCGTTACTTTGTCTCCTAACTCATTTTCCTAACAAGACAACCTCAATGATAAGACGCACACTGTTTTCAATGCATTTCTTGCTAAAAGAGCTAAGATCGTGATTGTCTCTGTTGCTGAATGAGCTAGGACGCTATCCAACTCTAATCTAAGAAAGACTCGCTAACTTCATGTAGGAACACCGTTACTTTGTCTCCTAACTCATTTTCCTAACCAGACAACCTCAATGATAAGACGCACACTGTTTTCAATGCATTTCTTGGTAAAAGAGCTAAGATCGTGATTGTCTCTGTTGCTGAATGAGCTAGGACGCTATTCAACTCTAATCTAGGAGAGACTCACTTACTTCATGTAGGAACACCGTTACTTTGTCTCCTAACTCATTTTCCTAACAAGACAACCTCAATGATAAGACGCACACTGTTTTCAATGCATTTCTTGCTAAAAGAGCTAAGATCGTGATTGTCTCTGTTGCTGAATGAGCTAGGACGCTATCCAACTCTAATCTAAGAGAGACTCACTAACTTCATGTAGGAACACCGTTACTTTGTCTCCTAACTCATTTTCCTAACCAGACAACCTCAATGATAAGACGCACACTGTTTTCAACGCATTTCTTGGTAAAAGAGCTAAGATCGTGATTGTCTCTGTTGCTGAATGAGCTAGGACGCTATTCAACTCTAATCTAGAAGAGACTCACTTACTTCATGTAGGAACACCGTTACTTTGTCTCCTAACTCATTTTCCTAACCAGACAACCTCAATGATAAGACGCACACTGTTTTCAATGCATTTCTTGCTAAAAGAGCTAAGATCGTGATTGTCTCTGTTGCTGAATGAGCTAGGACGCTATTCAACTCTAATCTAGGAGAGACTCACTAACTTCATGTAGGAACACCATTACTTTGTCTCCTTATTCATTTTCCTAACAAGACAACCTCAATGATAAGACGCACACTGTTTTCAATGCATTTCTTGCTAAAAGGGCTAAGATCGTGATTGTCTCTGTTGCTGAATGAGCTAGGACGCTATTCAACTCTAATCTAAGAGAGACTCACTAACTTCATGTAGGAACACCGTTACTTTGTCTCCTAACTCATTTTCCTAACAAGACAACCTCAATGATAAGACGCACACTGTTTTCAATGCATTTCTTGCTAAAAGAGCTAAGATCGTGATTGTCTCTGTTGCTGAATGAGCTAGGACGCTATTCAACTCTAATCTAGGAGAGACTCACTAACTTCATGTAGGAACACCGTTACTTTGTCTCCTAACTCATTTTCCTAACAAGACAACCTCAATGATAAGACGCACACTGTTTTCAATGCATTTCTTGCTAAAAGAGCTAAGATTGTGATTGTCTCTGTTGCTGAATGAGCTAGGACGCTATTCAACTCTAATCTAGGACAGACTCACTAACTTCATGTAGGAACACCGTTACTTTGTCTCCTAACTCATTTTCCTAACAAGACAACCTCAATGATAAGACGCACACTGTTTTCAATGCATTTCTTGGTAAAAGAGCTAAGATCGTGATTGTCTCTGTTGCTGAATGAGCTAGGACGCTATTCAACTCTAATCTAGGAGAGACTCACTAACTTCATGTAGGAACACCGTTACTTTGTCTCCTAACTCATTTTCCTAACAAGACAACCTCAATGATAAGACGCACACTGTTTTCAATGCATTTCTTGGTAAAAGAGCTAAGATTGTGATTGTCTCTGTTGCTGAATGAGCTAGGACGCTATTCAACTCTAATCTAAGAGAGACTCACTAACTTCATGAAGGAACACCGTTACTTTGTCTCCTAACTCATTTTCCTAACCAGACCACCTCAATGATAAGACGCACACTGTTTTCAATGCATTTCTTACTAAAAGAGCTAAGATCGTGATTGTCTCTGTTGCTGAATGAGCTAGGACGCTATTCAACTCTAATCTAAGAGAGACTCACTAACTTCATGTAGGAACACCGTTACTTTGTCTCCTAACTCATTTTCCTAACAAGACAACCTCAATGATAAGACGCACACTGTTTTCAATGCATTTCTTGGTAAAAGAGCTAAGATCGTGATTGTCTCTGTTGCTGAATGAGCTAGGACGCTATTCAACTCTAATCTAGGAGAGACTCACTAACTTCATGTAGGAACACCGTTACTTTGTCTCCTAACTCATTTTCCTAACAAGACAACCTCAATGATAAGACGCACACTGTTTTCAATGCATTTCTTGCTAAAAGAGCTAAGATTGTGATTGTCTCTGTTGCTGAATGAGCTAGGACGCTATTCAACTCTAATCTAGGAGAGACTCACTAACTTCATGTAGGAACACCGTTACTTTGTCTCCTAACTCATTTTCCTAACAAGACAACCTCAATGATAAGACGCACACTGTTTTCAATGCATTTCTTGCTAAAAGAGCTAAGATCGTGATTGTCTCTGTTGCTGAATGAGCTAGGACGCTATTCAACTCTAATCTAAGAGAGACTCACTAACTTCATGTAGGAACACCGTTACTTTGTCTCCTAACTCATTTTCCTAACCAGACAACCTCAATGATAAGACGCACACTGTTTTCAACGCATTTCTTGGTAAAAGAGCTAAGATCGTGATTGTCTCTGTTGCTGAATGAGCTAGGACGCTATTCAACTCTAATCTAAGAGAGACTCACTAACTTCATGAAGGAACACCGTTACTTTGTCTCCTAACTCATTTTCCTAACCAGACAACCTCAATGATAAGACGCACACTGTTTTCAATGCATTTCTTACTAAAAGAGCTAAGATCGTGATTGTCTCTGTTGCTGAATGAGCTAGGACGCTATTCAACTCTAATCTAAGAGAGACTCACTAACTTCATGTAGGAACACCGTTACTTTGTCTCCTAACTCATTTTCCTAACAAGACAACCTCAATGATAAGACGCACACTGTTTTCAATGCATTTCTTGCTAAAAGAGCTAAGATCGTGATTGTCTCTGTTGCTGAATGAGCTAGGACGCTATTCAACTCTAATCTAGGAGAGACTCACTAACTTCATGTAGGAACACCGTTACTTTGTCTCCTAACTCATTTTCCTAACAAGACAACCTCAATGATAAGACGCACACTGTTTTCAATGCATTTCTTACTAAAAGAGCTAAGATCGTGATTGTCTCTGTTGCTAAATGAGCTAGGACGCTATTCATCTCTAATCTAAGAGAGACTCACTAACTTCATGTAGGAACACCGTTACTTTGTCTCCTAACTCATTTTCCTAACCAGACAACCTCAATGATAAGACGCACACTGTTTTCAACGCATTTCTTGGTAAAAGAGCTAAGATCGTGATTGTCTCTGTTGCTGAATGAGCTAGGACGCTATTCAACTCTAATCTAAGAGAGACTCACTAACTTCATGAAGGAACACCGTTACTTTGTCTCCTAACTCATTTTCCTAACCAGACAACCTCAATGATAAGACGCACACTGTTTTCAATGCATTTCTTACTAAAAGAGCTAAGATCGTGATTGTCTCTGTTGCTGAATGAGCTAGGACGCTATTCAACTCTAATCTAAGAGAGACTCACTAACTGCATGTAGGAACACCGTTACTTTGTCTCCTAACTCATTTTCCTAACAAGACAACCTCAATGATAAGACGCACACTGTTTTCAATGCATTTCTTGCTAAAAGAGCTAAGATCGTGATTGTCTCTGTTGCTGAATGAGCTAGGACGCTATCCAACTCTAATCTAAGAAAGACTCGCTAACTTCATGTAGGAACACCGTTACTTTGTCTCCTAACTCATTTTCCTAACCAGACAACCTCAATGATAAGACGCACACTGTTTTCAATGCATTTCTTGGTAAAAGAGCTAAGATCGTGATTGTCTCTGTTGCTGAATGAGCTAGGACGCTATTCAACTCTAATCTAGGAGAGACTCACTTACTTCATGTAGGAACACCGTTACTTTGTCTCCTAACTCATTTTCCTAACAAGACAACCTCAATGATAAGACGCACACTGTTTTCAATGCATTTCTTGCTAAAAGAGCTAAGATCGTGATTGTCTCTGTTGCTGAATGAGCTAGGACGCTATCCAACTCTAATCTAAGAGAGACTCACTAACTTCATGTAGGAACACCGTTACTTTGTCTCCTAACTCATTTTCCTAACCAGACAACCTCAATGATAAGACGCACACTGTTTTCAACGCATTTCTTGGTAAAAGAGCTAAGATCGTGATTGTCTCTGTTGCTGAATGAGCTAGGACGCTATTCAACTCTAATCTAGAAGAGACTCACTTACTTCATGTAGGAACACCGTTACTTTGTCTCCTAACTCATTTTCCTAACCAGACAACCTCAATGATAAGACGCACACTGTTTTCAATGCATTTCTTGCTAAAAGAGCTAAGATCGTGATTGTCTCTGTTGCTGAATGAGCTAGGACGCTATTCAACTCTAATCTAGGAGAGACTCACTAACTTCATGTAGGAACACCGTTACTTTGTCTCCTTATTCATTTTCCTAACAAGACAACCTCAATGATAAGACGCACACTGTTTTCAATGCACTCTTTTTATATAAATTTATAAACAATTAACTCAAATTTCATATCATCAATTGTCCTCCCAAATTAACTTAAACTGCCCAAACCTGGCCAACAACCACACATACCATAGTAAATTGTACTTAACCAAAACAAAACAACTACAATCATGTACATTGAGCATAAACGAAACACACACAAAAAAAAACACAGCAATCGCTTTTTAATACTTTTTTTTTTTTTTTTTTTTTTTTTAATTTTTTTTTTAATTTTTTTTTAAATTTTTTTTTTTTTTTTTTTTATAATTTTTTTTTTTTTTTTTTAATTATTAATATATATCCTATATATCCTATGCTATATTCTATTCTATGAACCCACTCCCATTTGCACCCTGGCCAACAGCTCGCCTCATGTCCATGTCATGTCCGCATAGTCCAGATGTTGACCGCCACACAAAAAAAAAATAAAAAATAAAATTGCACTGCACACCCACATCCCTCCCCCCATTTCCCCCACCCAACCTGTTCTGGTCCCACTATCTAACCATAGCGCAACAACTAAAACAGCAAACAACAACTTAAATAATTTTAATAAGAGAAAACAAAGCACTCAATAAACCCGAAGGCTCAAGTTTAGTGTCTATAAGCCTTTTTTAAAAAAAACACTTTTATTTCAAAACAAAAAGACTATCGAGTGACACTCCAGCCCACAACCAGGAAAAGAAGGGAGCAAAACTAAGGCACAGAGAAATTAAATCCCCTCCAAAGAAGGGCTGCCCTGTCTGTGCCCAGCCTTACACCTTCCAAAGAACGCACCTTCACCAGGTCACCCATAATGTTCCTAACAACCTCTTCCACTGGGAGGATTTTTTGCTGAGTAGTCAGACTACATCGTGCAATCCACGTGCCATACCTTACCACTATGCTTACTAGAAATAAAGTGTTCCGGTCCCTTCCACCAAGGTCTCTGAAAGCTCCATAGGCCCACTCAGCATAAGAAAGGCTGGCTAAACCTCTCCAGCCAATGGAGGCACCCGCCCGTTTGTATACCTCTGCATTAAAGGGACAATGAAGCAGGAAGTGATCCATACTTTCTAGTATGCCACCACACTGCTCCCGAGGACAACCTCGATCATCAGCGCTTCTGAACTTCACATTGTCCCTCACATGCAGTTTCCCATGGAAGCAGCGCCAAGTGAAGTCCCAAAACTTCTTAGGGATCCTTACTGAGTTTAAAAGCTTTAGCCCCACCCCTAGATCCCGACTTGGGCAATCTTTGAGCACCAGGGGCTTCTGAAAGTGGGACAACAGAACCCTCTTGTCAAGCAATCTCCTTGACAGAGTCCTGATCTCACCCACCTGCAGACCCCACCGGCGGATCACCTTCAAAACCGGGGCGACATAAGACGGAAGATATCCATGCCGTGAACGTAAGTCTTTCACTCGCCCTCCTGACTCCCATTGCTGGAAGAAAGGCCGAAACCATCCCTTACAGGAGAATACCCACGGAGGAGCCCTCTCTTTCCAGAGGTTCGCTAGGTTCATCTTAAGAAAAGTGTTCGCTAAGAACACAACAGGGTTGACCATACCCAACCCTCCTAGTCTCCTCGTACGGTAAGTAACCTCCCTCTTGACTAGGTTTAGTTTATTCCCCCATAACAGTTGGAAGAACAAACTGTAGACCCGCTTCCAGAGAGGCTCTGGCAACATACACACACTGCCCAGGTATATTAACAACGGTAGCACATAGGCCTTTGCCAGGTGAACCCTTTCCCTCAGGGTCAAAGACCGAAGACCCTTCCATTGGTTGACCTTTTGGGTGGCATTGTCCAGTCTACCTTCCCAATTTCGAGTGGGGTAGTCCCCCATATCAAATTCAATGCCCAAGATTTTAGCAGACCCCTGAGGTTTTGGGAGAGTGTCCGGAAGATCAAACTCGGGATCCTCCTCTCCCAACCAGAGACATTCACACTTTTCACGGTTGATCATGGACCCAGATGCCTCCGAGTAGCGGTCAACCTCAGACATCACCATCTCCGCCTCCCCTCCCGAGGACACGAAAACGGTGACATCATCAGCATACGCCACCACCCTCAGGGTGGCCTCCGGATCCTCCCGGCTCATCCCGACTCCCACCAATGGACCACCATCAATCCTCCGAAGGAAGGGATCGATAGCGAACACATATAATAGTGGGCTCAGAGGACAACCCTGGCGGACTCCAGACCCCACCTCAAAAGGGTGCCCAACCCAACCGTTTACAAGGGGGAAGGTCTCAGCCCCAGCATATAAGGTCTGAAGCCAATTAACAAACCCACCCGGTAGACCGTACCGCAAAAGTACCGACCAGAGGTACTCATGGTTGACTCTGTCAAAGGCCTTCGCCTGATCTAAGGACAGCATATACCCCTTCCAGTTACCTGCCTTTCCCTGCTCCACTGCCTCCCGGACACCGAGCACAGCACTAAAAGTACTTCGGCCTGGAACAGAGCAATGCTGGGCCCCTGAAAGAAGCCGGGGTGCGAACTGCACCAGCCGATTAAATAGTACCTTTGCCAGAACCTTCCTGTCTGTATTGAGAAGCGCTATGGGCCGCCAATTCTCAATACGTGACGGGTCCTTACCCTTTGATAGAATGATTAGGGCCGACCTCCTCATTGACTTTGGCAAAGTGCCCGAGGAAAGACACTCATTAAAAACCTCAGTCAAGAGGGGAATTAAACTTCCTTTAAAGGTCTTGTAGAACTCGGATGTTAAGCCATCCGGACCAGGCGATTTCTTGAGGGCAAGACCCTCGATCGCCCGTCTCACTTCCTCTTCACTAATCGGTTCTATCAAAACGCCAAGGGAGGGGTCTACCCCTTTCTCAGGGACTGCCTCAGCCAGGAAAGCCGACATCACATCCCGATCCAGTTCCTTCTTCCCCAAGAGATGCCCGTAAAAGGATCTGATGACCTCCAGGATCCCTGATTTGGATCTCTTCAGGGAACCCGTACTGTCCCTCAGTCCTGTCACAATTTTACTATTCACTGACATCTTGCAATTCCTGTAAGGGTCGGGCGAGCGGTATTTCCCGAAATCCCTCTCAAGAATCAAAGATGCGTGCCTATTGTACTGACATTTCTTGAGCAAAGATTTGACTCTGGAGATCTCCTCCCTACTACCTCCAGTCGAGACTAGATGTTCGAGTTTCCTCCTCAGACCTTGGTACAAATTGTACATATCAAGGCTTCTGAGGCTTGAGAGCTGACGGAAATACTTCGCCACTCTTTTTTTGAATATCTCCCACCACTCAGCCTTAGTGCCACCAAGATCCAATAACGGTACCTGGCTTTGAAGGAAGTCCTCAAAGGATTGTCTTACCGCAGCTTCTTCCAGGAGAGATGAATTCAACCTCCATAGACCTTTACCCATCCGAGGAGTCTCTGTAACATTCAAAGAAAACATAATCATACAGTGATCGGAAAATTCCACCTCTGTCACCGACACAGGTGACGAGATGGCTTCTTCCTTTAAAAAAAACCTATCTATTCTTGACCTACTATTACCTCTGTAAAAGGTGTAACCCGCGTGACCTGGGGAGTGCCGGATGTGGTTATCCACCAGGCGAGCTTCACTAGCTATTCTACATAAAGCTGTGCTGTCATAAGTCGGCTTGTATTCGGAACCTCCCCTATCCTGGGATCTAACAATAGTGTTAAAATCCCCTCCGAAAACCACTTGCCGGCTTGTAAAAAGAAAAGGCTTAATCCTCATAAAAAGATCCTTGCGGCCACCTCGTGTTTGGGGGCCATATATATTAATCAGACGCAAATCTTGTCCTTTCATGAGAACATCAAGGATTAGACACCTCCCCATTTCTAATTCAATCATTCGTCGGCATTCTACCTGTGCAGTAAAAAGAACCGCCACTCCGCTATATGGCTCAGCCGCAAGAGACCAATAAGATGGTCCCCTCGTCCATTCCTGCCTTGCTTTGGCTACCCCAGGCAATGTGGATATCCTGGTCTCTTGCAAAAATAAAATGTCAGCTTCAACCTGGCTGAGAAAATCAAAGGCTGCAAATCTAGCCATATTAGACTTAATGCTAGCCACATTAATGGAGGCTAGCGTCAACGGAGTGAGTGCCGCCATAGAGAATGATTAAATTAGACAGCCTTCTTCTTGCCACCCTTCCCTCTATCCCCATCTGATGAGGATCCCTTTCCCCTTTTTAATGAGGGTCCACTCGTATCCATTTTTTTCCCTTTTTTCTTTTTCTTACAGGTCTCATCTTCAGATTCCAGGCCAGCCTCCTCCCCCGAAGACAGTGGTCTCTGCAAGGGAGAAGACTCAGCGCCCTCTCTCTGCCCTACCTCCTCCTCTTCTTCCTCATCAGAGGAAGGGGATATGTCCCTGAGGGCTTGGTAGCGATTTGAGGTAAAGCCAGAACGGCCGCAGGTTTCTGCTTCCTTCGATCGGGTTGCAAGGGATTTTGACCTGCCAGTACCCAGTTTGTGGCCCTCAGCTCCACCCTCCCTCTTCTCCTCCCCTGCACTTTCATAACAGGAGAGGCCAGAGGAAAGGCTTTGCTCCTCCCTATCGATCCTTCCTAGCTCCTCGTCCACCTCCTCATCCCTCGGGGTCTCTGTCACATCCCTTTCAGTACGGGGCTCAGGACATGCTTCAGAACTTAATCTTTGCACCCCTTGCTCCCTCTGTTTCCTCCGCTCGGCCTCTCGCCTCAGCCGAGAGTGAGACTTCTTCCTCGACCCCTTTGCTCCCCCACCTCCGCCGTCCCCCACCACTGAAGGATTGCTCCCCTCCGGGTGTAGGACTGCATTGGCAAAGGAGCGCGGGCACCGGCTGAACGGGTGACCCAACTCACCACACAGGTGACAGCGAATATCTCCACAGTCTGCAGCAAGATGTCCAGACCCCCCACAGAGTGAGCACCTCCGCACATTACAGTTTGCACTGAGGTGGGAGGGGTCACCGCACCTGTGGCAGAGCTTCGGCTGTCCCTGGTAGAAGACTAGAATGCGATCTCTACCCAGGAAGGTTGATGAGGGAATATGGGTAACAGTATGGCCCGAACGCTTAAGCCTCACCATAAACGTCCAGGCCCCCGACCAGATCCCAAATTCATCCAGATTCCTTTTTGGGACCTCCACCACCTCTCCATATCTTCCTATCCAGGTCATGATATCAATGCAAGAAAGAGACTCGTTACGAGTCAGCACGGTCACTTTCTTGATCCCATTTTGACGGGTTACTGCTTGTACTGCAAAATCCCGCCATTCAGGCTGAGCCTTCACCAGTTCGTAATTCGCCCAGAAGACCTCAAGACCCTCCGGGCGAACAAAACTGATGTCGAACTCAGGGGTCCCATGAGGATGTATTAAAGCATAGATGTCGCAGGCCTTGAAGCCCATCTTAAGCAGGAGTTCCACCACCCTTTTCCTTGGGGGGCAACCATCATTACCTCTCCACCTAAGACGGACGACATTCCTCCTTGAGACCCCCTGCCCACTTGTAGGGAGTGACCAAACTACCTCCCCTTCCTTTCTCTCTCGGAAGGCCCCTAGACCATGCCTCTCAATCCAAAAGGACAGGTCCACCTGCTGACCATCCACTGTCATGGTACTTTCCCCAGCACGCAAAGCTTCGAGAAGGCGCCTTTGCAATGTGCCGTCCCCGGAATCTGAAGATGGGAGCTGTCCCGGAGCCCCACCCGCCACACTGGCATAACTTCTGCCAACTGTGCTCCTACTTGGAGCTTCCAATCTACCCACACCACTACCTCCAGGCCTCACCACCTCTTCACTCACACTTTCATCCATACTGGCCAGGTTTGGGGGGGAGACTTCCTGCTTCTCTACATCATCAGTAATCTTGGATGAGAGTCCCTGCCCTCCACTGGCAGAACCTGGAACCGATTTTTTCTCCTTTCCCTGGACGGGAGAGGGCAGAACAGGAACATCCTCTGCAGAGACCACATTCTCCCTAGGCAAAGTTAAGGAAGCTGCATTTGTGGCCCCTGGCACCACCGAAGGACTACCCCCTGCCACATCAGGGAGACTTGCTGCACCAGCACCGTTTTTTACGCCACCTCCTGCACTATTTGGCTCCACCACCATGTTACCACCATGCTCTGCACTGCCACCAGAGACGGTGCCCTTCGCCACAATCATAGCCATATCGCTCTCCCCGCTTGTATACCCCTGTTCCACCACAGAAACAGAGGCGTGCACTGCGGGACCCGCTCCCTTTACAGGGGGCGAGTTGTGATGCACATAAACTAGCTTTACCTCCTCTTTCACCTTCAACTTTTTCTTTGGGGAAGACCTCGACCTCTTCCTCTTTCCTTCTAGATGTTCCTCCGGACCAGGGTCGTCCCCAAAGGAGAAACCCTCAAGATGCACTGGGGACTCTAACTTCCTTATTTGGGCCATCAGAGCCCCACCGCTATAGTTTTCATCCCCCTCAGACTCACCAGATGAGCTCTGGGGTAACTGAGCCTGTGCTGGTGTGAGAGACACGCTTGAGGACACAAAACCCCCCTCCACACCAGTAACTGAACTCCTGTGGGAGTCAACCTCTCCAGACGACATTTGGGCAAATCTGTCCTGATTAACCAGTTTCTCAGCAAAAGGCCCTCCAGCCGCAATAATTTGCTGTTTCTTTGCCTCCAAATCTTCTATGTCCCTCTTAAGGGCTTTAGCCATGGCAATGCACTCCTGTCTTTTCTTCTGGGGTGCACTGCTCACTGCCACTTTTAAAGATTTCAGCTGCTGCCGCTTAGCCTTCAGCTCCCTTGAAGCCTCCTCAAAGGCACTAAGCATGGCCGATATACGGGAGCCAAAAGTCTGCAGGTTCTCACCTGGTCTCTGGATTCCCCAGCCGACTCCAGCTTGCTGGTCACACCGCTCGGGTACTCCCCCACGCTGCTCACAGCCTCCACGGCTGCTGCCGATCTCATGTCCGGACTGGGGGGCAGAGGCTACAAGGCTACAGCCCCTGCTGGATCTTCTCACCCCCAGCTCTGCTGATACTTTCCTGGCCGGTTGAGAACTCCCCCTGCCCCCCGCCGGCCTCTCCCGGGGGGCAGGAGCACGAGGCTCCATGCAAGACGCCGAGACTCCCAAGCCCAGCACAGGTGTTGATTCCGGGCTTGATTGAAAGGGACTCCTCCCGGACACGGACCTCCTGGTTCTCAGGCGGAGCTGCAAACAGACACGTCCGATCGTGATTGTCTCTGTTGCTGAATGAGCTAGGACGCTATTCAACTCTAATCTAAGAGAGACTCACTAACTGCATGTAGGAACACCGTTACTTTGTCTCCTAACTCATTTTCCTAACAAGACAACCTCAATGATAAGACGCACACTGTTTTCAATGCATTTCTTGCTAAAAGAGCTAAGATCGTGATTGTCTCTGTTGCTGAATGAGCTAGGACGCTATCCAACTCTAATCTAAGAAAGACTCGCTAACTTCATGTAGGAACACCGTTACTTTGTCTCCTAACTCATTTTCCTAACCAGACAACCTCAATGATAAGACGCACACTGTTTTCAATGCATTTCTTGCTAAAAGGGCTAAGATCGTGATTGTCTCTGTTGCTGAATGAGCTAGGACGCTATTCAACTCTAATCTAAGAGAGACTCACTAACTTCATGTAGGAACACCGTTACTTTGTCTCCTAACTCATTTTCCTAACAAGACAACCTCAATGATAAGACGCACACTGTTTTCAATGCATTTCTTGCTAAAAGAGCTAAGATCGTGATTGTCTCTGTTGCTGAATGAGCTAGGACGCTATTCAACTCTAATCTAGGAGAGACTCACTAACTTCATGTAGGAACACCGTTACTTTGTCTCCTAACTCATTTTCCTAACAAGACAACCTCAATGATAAGACGCACACTGTTTTCAATGCATTTCTTGCTAAAAGAGCTAAGATTGTGATTGTCTCTGTTGCTGAATGAGCTAGGACGCTATTCAACTCTAATCTAGGAGAGACTCACTAACTTCATGTAGGAACACCGTTACTTTGTCTCCTAACTCATTTTCCTAACAAGACAACCTCAATGATAAGACGCACACTGTTTTCAATGCATTTCTTGCTAAAAGAGCCCTAACTCATTTTCCTAACAAGACAACCTCAATGATAAGACGCACACTGTTTTCAATGCATTTCTTGCTAAAAGAGCTAAGATTGTGATTGTCTCTGTTGCTGAATGAGCTAGGACGCTATTCAACTCTAATCTAGGAGAGACTCACTAACTTCATGTAGGAACACCGTTACTTTGTCTCCTAACTCATTTTCCTAACAAGACAACCTCAATGATAAGACGCACACTGTTTTCAATGCATTTCTTGCTAAAAGAGCTAAGATCGTGATTGTCTCTGTTGCTGAATGAGCTAGGACGCTATTCAACTCTAATCTAAGAGAGACTCACTAACTTCATGTAGGAACACCGTTACTTTGTCTCCTAACTCATTTTCCTAACAAGACAACCTCAATGATAAGACGCACACTGTTTTCAATGCATTTCTTGCTAAAAGAGCTAAGATCGTGATTGTCTCTGTTGCTGAATGAGCTAGGACGCTATTCAACTCTAATCTAGGAGAGACTCACTAACTTCATGTAGGAACACCGTTACTTTGTCTCCTAACTCATTTTCCTAACAAGACAACCTCAATGATAAGACGCACACTGTTTTCAATGCATTTCTTGCTAAAAGAGCTAAGATCGTGATTGTCTCTGTTGCTGAATGAGCTAGGACGCTATTCAACTCTAATCTAAGAGAGACTCACTAACTTCATGTAGGAACACCGTTACTTTGTCTCCTAACTCATTTTCCTAACAAGACAACCTCAATGATAAGACGCACACTGTTTTCAATGCATTTCTTGTTAAAGAGCTAAGATCGTGATTGTCTCTGTTGCTGAATGAGCTAGGACGCTATTCAACTCTAATCTAAGAGAGACTCACTAACTTCATGTAGAAACACCGTTACTTTGTCTCCGAACTCATTTTCCTAACCAGACAACCTCAATGATAAGACGCACACTGTTTTCAACGCATTTCTTGGTAAAAGAGCTAAGATCGTGATTGTCTCTGTTGCTGAATGAGCTAGGACGCTATTTAACTCTAATCTAAGAGAGACTCACTAACTTCATGAAGGAACACCGTTACTTTGTCTCCTAACTCATTTTCCTAACAAGACAACCTCAATGATAAGACGCACACTGTTTTCAATGCATTTCTTGCTAAAAGAGCTAAGATTGTGATTGTCTCTGTTGCTGAATGAGCTAGGACGCTATTCAACTCTAATCTAGGAGAGACTCACTAACTTCATGTAGGAACACCGTTACTTTGTCTCCTAACTCATTTTCCTAACAAGACAACCTCAATGATAAGACGCACACTGTTTTCAATGCATTTCTTGCTAAAAGAGCTAAGATTGTGATTGTCTCTGTTGCTGAATGAGCTAGGACGCTATTCAACTCTAATCTAGGAGAGACTCACTAACTTCATGTAGGAACACCGTTACTTTGTCTCCTAACTCATTTTCCTAACAAGACAACCTCAATGATAAGACGCACACTGTTTTCAATGCATTTCTTGGTAAAAGAGCTAAGATCGTGATTGTCTCTGTTGCTGAATGAGCTAGGACGCTATTCAACTCTAATCTAGGAGAGACTCACTAACTTCATGTAGGAACACCGTTACTTTGTCTCCTAACTCATTTTCCTAACAAGACAACCTCAATGATAAGACGCACACTGTTTTCAATGCATTTCTTGCTAAAAGAGCTAAGATTGTGATTGTCTCTGTTGCTGAATGAGCTAGGACGCTATTCAACTCTAATCTAGGAGAGACTCACTAACTTCATGTAGGAACACCGTTACTTTGTCTCCTAACTCATTTTCCTAACAAGACAACCTCAATGATAAGACGCACACTGTTTTCAATGCATTTCTTGCTAAAAGAGCTAAGATCGTGATTGTCTCTGTTGCTGAATGAGCTAGGACGCTATTCAACTCTAATCTAAGAGAGACTCACTAACTTCATGTAGGAACACCGTTACTTTGTCTCCTAACTCATTTTCCTAACCAGACAACCTCAATGATAAGACGCACACTGTTTTCAACGCATTTCTTGGTAAAAGAGCTAAGATCGTGATTGTCTCTGTTGCTGAATGAGCTAGGACGCTATTCAACTCTAATCTAAGAGAGACTCACTAACTTCATGAAGGAACACCGTTACTTTGTCTCCTAACTCATTTTCCTAACCAGACAACCTCAATGATAAGACGCACACTGTTTTCAATGCATTTCTTACTAAAAGAGCTAAGATCGTGATTGTCTCTGTTGCTGAATGAGCTAGGACGCTATTCAACTCTAATCTAAGAGAGACTCACTAACTTCATGTAGGAACACCGTTACTTTGTCTCCTAACTCATTTTCCTAACAAGACAACCTCAATGATAAGACGCACACTGTTTTCAATGCATTTCTTGCTAAAAGAGCTAAGATCGTGATTGTCTCTGTTGCTGAATGAGCTAGGACGCTATTCAACTCTAATCTAGGAGAGACTCACTAACTTCATGTAGGAACACCGTTACTTTGTCTCCTAACTCATTTTCCTAACAAGACAACCTCAATGATAAGACGCACACTGTTTTCAATGCATTTCTTACTAAAAGAGCTAAGATCGTGATTGTCTCTGTTGCTAAATGAGCTAGGACGCTATTCATCTCTAATCTAAGAGAGACTCACTAACTTCATGTAGGAACACCGTTACTTTGTCTCCTAACTCATTTTCCTAACCAGACAACCTCAATGATAAGACGCACACTGTTTTCAACGCATTTCTTGGTAAAAGAGCTAAGATCGTGATTGTCTCTGTTGCTGAATGAGCTAGGACGCTATTCAACTCTAATCTAAGAGAGACTCACTAACTTCATGAAGGAACACCGTTACTTTGTCTCCTAACTCATTTTCCTAACCAGACAACCTCAATGATAAGACGCACACTGTTTTCAATGCATTTCTTACTAAAAGAGCTAAGATCGTGATTGTCTCTGTTGCTGAATGAGCTAGGACGCTATTCAACTCTAATCTAAGAGAGACTCACTAACTGCATGTAGGAACACCGTTACTTTGTCTCCTAACTCATTTTCCTAACAAGACAACCTCAATGATAAGACGCACACTGTTTTCAATGCATTTCTTGCTAAAAGAGCTAAGATCGTGATTGTCTCTGTTGCTGAATGAGCTAGGACGCTATCCAACTCTAATCTAAGAAAGACTCGCTAACTTCATGTAGGAACACCGTTACTTTGTCTCCTAACTCATTTTCCTAACCAGACAACCTCAATGATAAGACGCACACTGTTTTCAATGCATTTCTTGGTAAAAGAGCTAAGATCGTGATTGTCTCTGTTGCTGAATGAGCTAGGACGCTATTCAACTCTAATCTAGGAGAGACTCACTAACTTCATGTAGGAACACCGTTACTTTGTCTCCTAACTCATTTTCCTAACAAGACAACCTCAATGATAAGACGCACACTGTTTTCAATGCATTTCTTGCTAAAAGAGCTAAGATCGTGATTGTCTCTGTTGCTGAATGAGCTAGGACGCTATTCAACTCTAATCTAGGAGAGACTCACTAACTTCATGTAGGAACACCGTTACTTTGTCTCCTAACTCATTTTCCTAACAAGACAACCTCAATGATAAGACGCACACTGTTTTCAATGCATTTCTTACTAAAAGAGCTAAGATCGTGATTGTCTCTGTTGCTAAATGAGCTAGGACGCTATTCATCTCTAATCTAAGAGAGACTCACTAACTTCATGTAGGAACACCGTTACTTTGTCTCCTAACTCATTTTCCTAACCAGACAACCTCAATGATAAGACGCACACTGTTTTCAACGCATTTCTTGGTAAAAGAGCTAAGATCGTGATTGTCTCTGTTGCTGAATGAGCTAGGACGCTATTCAACTCTAATCTAAGAGAGACTCACTAACTTCATGAAGGAACACCGTTACTTTGTCTCCTAACTCATTTTCCTAACCAGACAACCTCAATGATAAGACGCACACTGTTTTCAATGCATTTCTTACTAAAAGAGCTAAGATCGTGATTGTCTCTGTTGCTGAATGAGCTAGGACGCTATTCAACTCTAATCTAAGAGAGACTCACTAACTGCATGTAGGAACACCGTTACTTTGTCTCCTAACTCATTTTCCTAACAAGACAACCTCAATGATAAGACGCACACTGTTTTCAATGCATTTCTTGCTAAAAGAGCTAAGATCGTGATTGTCTCTGTTGCTGAATGAGCTAGGACGCTATCCAACTCTAATCTAAGAAAGACTCGCTAACTTCATGTAGGAACACCGTTACTTTGTCTCCTAACTCATTTTCCTAACCAGACAACCTCAATGATAAGACGCACACTGTTTTCAATGCATTTCTTGGTAAAAGAGCTAAGATCGTGATTGTCTCTGTTGCTGAATGAGCTAGGACGCTATTCAACTCTAATCTAGGAGAGACTCACTTACTTCATGTAGGAACACCGTTACTTTGTCTCCTAACTCATTTTCCTAACAAGACAACCTCAATGATAAGACGCACACTGTTTTCAATGCATTTCTTGCTAAAAGAGCTAAGATCGTGATTGTCTCTGTTGCTGAATGAGCTAGGACGCTATCCAACTCTAATCTAAGAGAGACTCACTAACTTCATGTAGGAACACCGTTACTTTGTCTCCTAACTCATTTTCCTAACCAGACAACCTCAATGATAAGACGCACACTGTTTTCAACGCATTTCTTGGTAAAAGAGCTAAGATCGTGATTGTCTCTGTTGCTGAATGAGCTAGGACGCTATTCAACTCTAATCTAGAAGAGACTCACTTACTTCATGTAGGAACACCGTTACTTTGTCTCCTAACTCATTTTCCTAACCAGACAACCTCAATGATAAGACGCACACTGTTTTCAATGCATTTCTTGCTAAAAGAGCTAAGATCGTGATTGTCTCTGTTGCTGAATGAGCTAGGACGCTATTCAACTCTAATCTAGGAGAGACTCACTAACTTCATGTAGGAACACCATTACTTTGTCTCCTTATTCATTTTCCTAACAAGACAACCTCAATGATAAGACGCACACTGTTTTCAATGCATTTCTTGCTAAAAGGGCTCAGATCGTGATTGTCTCTGTTGCTGAATGAGCTAGGACGCTATTCAACTCTAATCTAAGAGAGACTCACTAACTTCATGTAGGAACACCGTTACTTTGTCTCCTAACTCATTTTCCTAACAAGACAACCTCAATGATAAGACGCACACTGTTTTCAATGCATTTCTTGCTAAAAGAGCTAAGATCGTGATTGTCTCTGTTGCTGAATGAGCTAGGACGCTATTCAACTCTAATCTAGGAGAGACTCACTAACTTCATGTAGGAACACCGTTACTTTGTCTCCTAACTCATTTTCCTAACAAGACAACCTCAATGATAAGACGCACACTGTTTTCAATGCATTTCTTGCTAAAAGAGCTAAGATTGTGATTGTCTCTGTTGCTGAATGAGCTAGGACGCTATTCAACTCTAATCTAGGAGAGACTCACTAACTTCATGTAGGAACACCGTTACTTTGTCTCCTAACTCATTTTCCTAACAAGACAACCTCAATGATAAGACGCACACTGTTTTCAATGCATTTCTTGCTAAAAGAGCCCTAACTCATTTTCCTAACAAGACAACCTCAATGATAAGACGCACACTGTTTTCAATGCATTTCTTGCTAAAAGAGCTAAGATTGTGATTGTCTCTGTTGCTGAATGAGCTAGGACGCTATTCAACTCTAATCTAGGAGAGACTCACTAACTTCATGTAGGAACACCGTTACTTTGTCTCCTAACTCATTTTCCTAACAAAACAACCTCAATGATAAGACGCACACTGTTTTCAATGCATTTCTTGCTAAAAGAGCTAAGATTGTGATTGTCTCTGTTGCTGAATGAGCTAGGACGCTATTCAACTCTAATCTAGGAGAGACTCACTAACTTCATGTAGGAACACCGTTACTTTGTCTCCTAACTCATTTTCCTAACAAAACAACCTCAATGATAAGACGCACACTGTTTTCAATGTATTTCTTGCTAAAAGAGCTAAGATCGTGATTGTCTCTGTTGCTGAATGAGCTAGGACGCTATTCAACTCTAATCTAAGAGAGACTCACTAACTTCATGTAGGAACACCGTTACTTTGTCTCCTAACTCATTTTCCTAACAAGACAACCTCAATGATAAGACGCACACTGTTTTCAATGCATTTCTTGGTAAAAGAGCTAAGATTGTGATTGTCTCTGTTGCTGAATGAGCTAGGACGCTATTCAACTCTAATCTAAGAGAGACTCACTAACTTCATGAAGGAACACCGTTACTTTGTCTCCTAACTCATTTTCCTAACCAGACCACCTCAATGATAAGACGCACACTGTTTTCAATGCATTTCTTACTAAAAGAGCTAAGATCGTGATTGTCTCTGTTGCTGAATGAGCTAGGACGCTATTCAACTCTAATCTAAGAGAGACTCACTAACTTCATGTAGGAACACCGTTACTTTGTCTCCTAACTCATTTTCCTAACAAGACAACCTCAATGATAAGACGCACACTGTTTTCAATGCATTTCTTGCTAAAAAGAGCTAAGATCGTGATTGTCTCTGTTGCTGAATGAGCTAGGACGCTATTCAACTCTAATCTAGGAGAGACTCACTAACTTCATGTAGGAACACCGTTACTTTGTCTCCTAACTCATTTTCCTAACAAGACAACCTCAATGATAAGACGCACACTGTTTTCAATGCATTTCTTGCTAAAAGAGCTAAGATTGTGATTGTCTCTGTTGCTGAATGAGCTAGGACGCTATTCAACTCTAATCTAGGAGAGACTCACTAACTTCATGTAGGAACACCGTTACTTTGTCTCCTAACTCATTTTCCTAACAAGACAACCTCAATGATAAGACGCACACTGTTTTCAATGCATTTCTTGCTAAAAGAGCTAAGATCGTGATTGTCTCTGTTGCTGAATGAGCTAGGACGCTATTCAACTCTAATCTAAGAGAGACTCACTAACTTCATGTAGGAACACCGTTACTTTGTCTCCTAACTCATTTTCCTAACCAGACAACCTCAATGATAAGACGCACACTGTTTTCAACGCATTTCTTGGTAAAAGAGCTAAGATCGTGATTGTCTCTGTTGCTGAATGAGCTAGGACGCTATTCAACTCTAATCTAAGAGAGACTCACTAACTTCATGAAGGAACACCGTTACTTTGTCTCCTAACTCATTTTCCTAACCAGACAACCTCAATGATAAGACGCACACTGTTTTCAATGCATTTCTTACTAAAAGAGCTAAGATCGTGATTGTCTCTGTTGCTGAATGAGCTAGGACGCTATTCAACTCTAATCTAAGAGAGACTCACTAACTTCATGTAGGAACACCGTTACTTTGTCTCCTAACTCATTTTCCTAACAAGACAACCTCAATGATAAGACGCACACTGTTTTCAATGCATTTCTTGCTAAAAGAGCTAAGATCGTGATTGTCTCTGTTGCTGAATGAGCTAGGACGCTATTCAACTCTAATCTAGGAGAGACTCACTAACTTCATGTAGGAACACCGTTACTTTGTCTCCTAACTCATTTTCCTAACAAGACAACCTCAATGATAAGACGCACACTGTTTTCAATGCATTTCTTACTAAAAGAGCTAAGATCGTGATTGTCTCT